>NW_027361671.1:29657500-29750000 GCF_039654945.1 Dendrobates tinctorius | reverse complement strand
CAGAATATAACATACCTTGATGTAGGACAGTTCATCAAATATCTCTTCAATCTGCTCTGGGGACTGCACATCAGTAGATATAGGATGAGTCGTCTGTAAGGAATCCTTCTCCAAGGCAACACAGCGCGCTGTAAGGAAGTTATTGTCCTGGAGGAAAATAAAAGCAAAATGGTGCATCAACCACCGATCTAATATCACAGGGAAGTAATGAACATTGATCAAGAAAAAAACAGGACTGTCTAATTAGCAGAACTCTGCTCGTTAGACGTGATCTGTCATATCTATCCCCCTGTCAATAAAGGGGAAGCCTGCTTGCAACCAGGGGGCAGACATAAGGTTGGTACAAACATACAGGGGGCTAAAAGGTAATGGGTCCACTGCCACCTCCAAAGCAGGAGGAACTGTGCGTTATGAGGAGCTGTTGGACTACACAGCGCCCATATATTGGCATCCACAGGGGCCTCTTCTGTTTGTGCCAAACACAATCAGAGAAAAACTTTGGAAAAAAAAATGTGCAATTTCTAGGAACAAAGGATAGTGTCAATAGAACTAGGATTCTTTTTTCTTCTATATTCTTTACTCAAAAGAGCAAGAATGGGTTCCCATGTTGCACCGATGCTGTACTTATTTTGTAGCTGCTCTTTTCCAAAATGCAGAGTTTTTTATGTGAATTATTTTTCTTACTTACATAGCGCCAGTTTACAGACATACCTCACTCTCCCCATGAGGGATCACAATCTAGATTCTCTATCAGTTCCCTAATACACTTTGTAGTGTGGGAGGAAACCAGAGTAGCAGAGGAAACCCACACAGACACGGGGAGAACAAAAACTCCATGCAGATGTCCTTGGTGGACTTTGAACCCAGGACCCCAGCGCTGCAAGTCAGAAGTGCTATCCACTGAGCCAGTGTAGGAGGAAGGGCCCCCGCTGAGTGTCCAGGCCGGAACCAAGGGGATCGACATCTAGGTTCCTTGGGGGTCTGTTTCCGGGGAGCAGAGTTAGTGGATGGACCGCTGAGACTGACAGGACGGTTGGGGGAGGAGCCTATATAAAAGGGGCGGAGGACGCCAGTCAGAGTGAGTCAGCAGAATGGGAGAGAAGGAGCCGGAGACCGTGGGAGTGCCAGGGAGGAGGACAGCGACAGGAGGAAAACTCACGGTGGAGTGCAGGGAGACGGTGCCGAGCCGACCGACAGAAGACCGCCGCTTCACTCCAGCTCGTGGCTGCGGCCTACCCGCAGCCACCCATGGCCGTTGCCGCCTCATTTCAGCCCGCGACTGCGGCCTGCCCGCAGCCACCCGCGGCCGTTGCTGCCTCACTCCAGCTCGCGGCTGCGGCCTGCCCGCAGCCACCTGCTGCCGTTGCCGCCTCACTCCAGCTCCACTCCCGACCATGGCTGCGGCTTGTCCATTGCCAACCGCAGCCGCCACCACCCCGCTCCAGTCCGTGGCAAGGGCCGGGCCGTCGCGGGTTCCCTAGTGCAGCCGGTGGACTACCAACCGCCACTCAGCACCGCCGCTGCCCGCCCCTGTTCGGGGGCTGCGGCCTCGACTCTCCCACTCACGGGCGGTATCCCACTGCCTCTTCTGGGGGACACTCCGCCAAAGAACTCTTCTAGGGCCTGTTGTGCCCCTGCTTCGCCTGGGCGTCGGAACGCCCGAAGACTATGCCAGATCCTCAACAGCTGGGCCCAGCGGCTGCGACGCCGAAGCACCATCGTCCAGGACGCCGAGGGACGTCAAGACGGATAAGTGACACAACATAACTAAGGACCCGTAGTCGGCCATACCGCGGCCCTATAGTGACCGGCCATTGCCGGAGTAGTCGTGTTCTCATAACCAGTGTTTGCTTGTATTGGGTCCCTGCGAGGACAATTTCTGTTATTTTGTTTGGTTGCTTAGGATAGCACTACCGGCATCAATCTAGAATAGTTATTACCTAAAGTTCAATCCGTCGCGCGTCTCGTCACTGCATCCCACGTACCTGCCATGACCTGCCATGAAAAATTTTGGAAAACCACAATAAAAAAAACCAGCAGATGCAAAGTGTGAACTGGCCTATGCACTGAATGTATGACCTTCAGTTATGGCAGGATGACATTGCAGCGATCCAGACTGACATTTTTAAAGAAAAGAGCCCCATATAGAGCTCACGCTGCTCTAACACTGCCCACGCTTATTCTATAGAGGATCATCAAATCAGTTTAATACAAGTAAAGAAAAAGAAAAAAAATAGCACCACCAATCGTTAAGAAAGTCTGTGCAATCTTCTAATGGACTAGGTGTGTTCTTACTCCGATATGAGGATTTTCTAGAGGTGCTCAAAAGGACTGAGCCCAACATCTGCTGATCGTACATGCATGTCCTGGCATCGTCATCAGCACCACTCACCTTCCAGTATGGAAGTGAGCAGACCCATAACGCCCCTTTAAGGAACTCAGTTTGCTGTCATTGAATGATCACTTCCAGATGAAACCTCTCCCAGACCAACCATGTATTTATGCAAAACACAAGCCGTGGAGACACCATCACATGTTTCTCAACGCAAGCATTGACTAGCCAGGTCTTTCCCCGGGAAGGAACAACCATGGGAAGGGCAGTCTGTGGATGGATACCATGTTTTGGCATAGGTGGTTTCCTTCTTTGGAGACTGCCCTTCCCGTGGTTGTTCCTTCCCAGGGAAAGACCTGGCTAGTCATTGCTTGCATTGAGAAACATGTGATGGTGTCTCCGCGGCTTGTTTTGCATATTTTTACATATTTCCCATAAGGGATGGGGACATTGCTCTAGAATCACTGCGTTGAGAAACATGTGATGGTGTCTCCGCAGTGTTGGATGTTGATCTCCATGAGTTCACTCATCCTCATTTTTCACAACCATGTATTTATGTCACATGTGCACAGATCTCGGAGGACGAACCTGTATCTCAGCCGCCTTCTGCCAGCACAGCCACATGCGGAAAGTAAGCAGAACAATGCATTCCTATGTGGGCGGAATCGCCGCGATTCCGCAAAATAATGAGCATGCTGCGTATTTTTCCGCGATACGATTCCACCGCGGGAAAATCCGCAGCACTTGCATAGCATTGCGGAATCCCATAGGATTGAATGGGATGCTGTTTTGCGTTTTCGCGGCAAAATCGCACGTTAAAAACCGCCGCGAAAAAAACGCAACGTGTGAACGCAGCCTAACAATGTAATGTTCAGCTGAAGTCCCGATACTCGGATCTGGGGCTGTGGCCGATTTCTATGGCTGACCTGCAACGTACAGAGACTATTCCATAACCACAACCGGTATCATGAGCTACACCAGGGCCTATAGGTAATTCCTTCAGAAAAGTGCCGCCTGTGCACGACCCGGGGAGGACGCATTACATCCTGCTGATGTGAGACATGACAGCAGAGCACTTTTATCTCATTCCCCCCTTCATTCTTTAAAGACACCGGCTCGCATCAATATCAAGGACACGTAAAAGACAACCAATGAATCTTATACCATGAAGCTGAATTATTGATCACGCAGTCATCTTTTGCAGTTGCAAATCCAGTAGTTTATGCTTATATTTCCACTAATTAATAGAAAGCAGGATCTCCGCAGCATGAAAGTGTGCGGCAAATCTGACTAAGGGCAAGTACCAAGACCCCCACCTGCTGCCTACAGCAAGTACAAGGAGAGGTGCAGAAATCAAGACTAATTGTTCCTTTACGCTTCTTATTTGCACAATTACAGCTGGACTCGTTATTTTGTACCTGCGACTGAACAATGAATGCCGATAGCGGACAGCTCTTCTTGAATCCTCAAACACATCATGGCAGAGCCGGCATAATATTCCAGTGGGGAGATGGAAATAAGCTCCGATCAAACTGTGACTTTTCTCCAATTGGAGTCCTAGCAGCAGGTATAGTAATCCAACATGCTCTTCTTCCCAGCGTTACCCTGCAATCTTCCATTGAGAGTCTGGTCATCCCTGCAATTGATTGTAGGCTGTTCCTACCAAAATTGGCCAAATTGGTCAATGGGTATATAAAGAGAATATGTCACCAGGTTTTTGCCACCTAATCTGACAGCACCATAATGTAGAAACAGACCTCCTGCTTCCAATGATGCATCTCTTTCTGGGCTGCTTACTGCAGTTTTGATAAAATCACTGTTTTATCAGCCAAAGAACTAAACCTGCTGTCAGATAGTCCTCCATATTCAAGAGCTGTGTATAACCCTGCCCTCACCAAGATTGCCAACTTTGTGTACACTGCATTGGCAGAAAAACATCAATGGTGTGGGTGGGGTTTACAGAGCTCAGCATTCAAACAACGGCTAGAGCTGCAGCATATAAAACAGTGATTTTAACTAAAACTGAAGCAAACAGCCCAGTAAGTGATACATCACTACAATTAGGGTATCTGCCCTTACATCATGCTGCTCTCAAATGGGGTAGCCAAAAAACTGCTAAATATTCCCTTTAAATATCCCATAAACAATCATCTAATCACTTAATAGAAATAATTGCTGGCATTCCGACTGCTAAGACTTCTACCGATCTTGAGGACAGAAGCCCAAAGTGGCCTGTGTGAATGGTAGAGAGAATGTGAGCACACTTCTCCAGTCAGTGTCTGTAGGAGTTGTGGTCACACAGGGACATCCGCTCTCTGCCAGGCTCCACGTGGTCATGTATTTATCACCTATTCTGAGGATAGGGAGTCACACATGTTGTTTATGGGAAAACCCCTTTATTTTTTATTGATTTTGGTTTAAAAAGGTTTCCTCATGGTTAAAATTGAAAAGTGTAACAAGCAACTTTAATTTCTTTCTTATTAAAATTCCTCTCTGTCCAAGGATAAATTTATTTTTAATTTTACAGCTAATAGCCCATTGTCAAATTTATTAGCCACCTCTACAGTGGCCACTTTCCTTGGAAAATATGTAGCCAGCTTCTGAGCCCCTGCACTTCTCTGATGCTGCAGAGGAAAAGTGGCTGCTGCCAGCAGTATGGTGGAGTGCACAGTTCACACCCGTGACTCAGCCCAAGAGGTCAGTCTGCAGGAGCACACTGACTCCAGCAAGCAGGAAGTTGGGAGGCCGAGAAGCACTGTGCTTCTGAAGATCAAGACAATCCCTTTAATTATGCTTGCTTATGGCCACAGTGTGCATAAGCCATATATTTAATGTCAAGAATGGAATAGCACCCAGTCCTAGTAGATCACCAAATGTTTTCCAAGAAAAAGACAATTTTCACCTATTGACTTTTGAGTGACGCTCACTGGGGTAAAGATCCTGCGGCTGAGACTGGAGTTTAGACGCAGCCTAAAAGTAGGGCATTCCCTGGTGCCAGCCTATCAGCCTACAAATTTGCAGGTGGTACCAAACATTTTTCTTTTTGGTCTGCAGATGTGTAAAAAAGTATATAGCGACCGTGACAAGTGACTAAATCATAATTTGCATACCACAGCAGTCCATCATAACTGAAATGGTGACGTTCTACATTACATGAGACATGGCGGTCAATAAACATTATTGTGGCATCTAATCTAAAAGGCAGCAATTAAAGGGAACCTGTCACCTGTTTTGGCCGCTATAAGGGCCCCGTCACACATAGCGACGCAACAGCGATCCCGACAACGATATGACCTTGTCAGGATCGCTGGTGTTTCCCTACATGATGCACGTCGTTAGTTACCCAATGTGTACCTTAGTTACCAGCGCGCTGATGCAGGGAGCTGATAACCAAGGTACACATCGGGTTTCTTAGCGGCGCGCGGCACTTAGAAACCCGCTGTGTACCTTGGTTACCAGCTCCCGGCACCAGCGCACTGGTAACTAAGGTACACATCGGGTTTCTAAGCGCTGAGCATTCTATAATGCTGTAGATAAGCCCCCGGTCCGACCTGAAAGATAAGAAAAATAACTTTTATTATACTCACCCGGGGGGGGGTCCGGTCCTATGGGTGTCGCAGGTCCGGGTCCGGCACCTCCCATCTTCTTGCGACGCTGCCCTCCTGCTTGCTTCATGCCTCCCTGGCATCACGCTCCTGAGCAGGTGTACTTCTCTGCCCTGTTGAGGGCAGACCAAAGTACTGCTGTGCGCAGGCACCGGGAAAGGCCAGAGAGGCCCAGCGCCTGCAGTACTTTGCTCTGCCCTCAATAGGACAGAAGTGCACCTGCGCAGGAGCGCGATGCCAGGAAGTGATGAACAAGCAGGAGGACGGCATCACAAGAAGATGGGAGGTGCCGGACCCGGACCTGCGACACCCATCGGACCGGACCTTTTACATTTTAGAAATTACTAAAATGAAAATGGGCCAATGCAAAAGTTTGGGAACCCTGCACGGTTAGTACCTAGTAACACCCTTTTTTAACAGTATCACAGCTTGTAAATGCTTTTTGTCGCCAGCCAAGACTCTTTCAGTTCTTGTTTGAAGGATTTTCATCCATTCTTCCTTGGAAAATTTAAGTTCTGTGAGATTCCTGGGTCGTCCTGCATGAACTGCTACTTTGAAGTCTAGCCACAGATTTTCAATGATGTTCAGATCAGGGGACTGTGAGGGCCATTGTAAAACCTTGAGCTTATGCCTTTTGAGGTAGCTGATTGTGAATTTTGACGCACATTTAGGATCACTATCCATTTGCACAAGCCATCTTCTTTTCAACTTCAGATTTTTTCCTCCACACATACCTTTAAAGGATCATTTAGGTCAAAGGGTTCTACTTTAACCTCATCAGTCCACATGACTTGTTTCCAAAATGCATTAGCTTGTTTACATGTTCCTTTGCACACTTCTGACACTCAATTTTATGGTGAGGATGTAGGAGAGGTTTTCTTCTAGCAACTCTTCGATGAATTCCATATAGGTATGTGCAGGTGTCTCTGAACAGTACAACAAAGTACTACAACTGCAGAGTCTGCAAAATCTTTCTGAAGGTCTTTTGCAGTCAAGTGGGGGTTCAGACTTACTTCTCTACCGATCATACGAGTAGCTCTCTCTGAAAGATTGCTTAGTTTTCCAGACCTTATTTTGACCTCCAATGGTCCTGTTAACTGCCATTTCTTAATTACATTTTGAACTGAGGAAAGGGTGACTTGAAAACACTTTTCTATCATCTTATAACCTTCTCCTGCTTTATGGGCCTCAACCATTTTCATATTCAGAATGCTAGGCAGCTGCATAGAAGAACCCATGACTGATGTTTTTTGGCACAAGGTTAGAGGAGGCTGGGTTTTTGTAAAGCTGGGAAATTTGCATCTCCTGGCCTTTCCCAACGATGATCGTGAACAAGCCATAACCATAACAGGCTAACATAGGTCTGAAACCTTGGTCAAAATTATCTGAGCACACAAATCTTCAAGGGTGCCCAAATCTTTGCATCTGCCCATTTTCCTTTTTGTAATTTTTAAAATGTAAAAAGATGAAAATATATTTTTTTGCCTAAAACACAAGAAATGGGTCATCTTTAACTTTAGGCCTTTTAGACATCATTTCACCCTCAACCCCGTTTAACTGTTCAGAATAACAGAATTTTTTTTTACCAGGGGTGTCAAAACTTTTACTTCCCATTGTATATCTAGACAGATTTCTGTAGTGTATTAGATATACAAATAACACTCATGTGCTGATGGAACAATCTCCAAATATATTCTTCTAGCTCCATCTTGTGGTCTTTTGGAAAATATATTTAAAAGAAAATTCATAGACGTGATTTCTACACTGAAATGATACTGATAGGATAAAAGCGGATATTGCAGGAGAGGGGATTGGTGTTACCAAATATACGAATAGCCTCTTCAGAGAGGAAGACAACTGGCACCAAAAATTGGAAGTTGCACTTCGAAAAGTCCATATCAACCCTTTTAAAGGGTTTATCCAGAACAAAAAATGAACAGGCAGGTAGATGCTAACTGCGGGGAGTCAGCTGTCAATTAGCATAACATCAGTACTCATGAACAATTGACAGAGCAGCCTGGAACAGAAAGCTGCTCTGTTGATGTTGAGCTGTTGAATTGCTGGCAGGAGCGGTCAATGACTACCCTATGCCAGCGCCGGGTAGAACAGGCAGGTGGTAATTAACAACTTTGTCCATGTGTCATTGCAAGTCACTGAATTTCCAGCAGGAGCAGTCTGTGATGGCTCTGTCCTGGCAGAGATCAGCGTCGGCACCAGGCATGACAGGCAGGAAGGTAGCAACTTGTTTTTTTTTTCCCCTTTTATTACAGGCATAAAAACCAAGTCCTGGATAAACCCTTTAACAAGCCTAGCCACAGGACTTCGGTTAAGATATCAAAATTGTATGGCCTTTAAGTCTCTTTACACCGACATGGGCACTCTCCACAAGGAGGCACGTTACCAAAAGGGAACTGAAACACTAGCTATAATTTTAACCCAATGCATTCTACAGTTTGACAGGAGTTTTTCCCAAGATATTTTAATCCATTCTGTATTGCTCATATAATGCAGTTGCGCTCTCTATAAAGTCACGGTAACGATAATGAGCGATTCTGAGATTTTGTAGTGAAAGTTCATTTAAAAGACATCATTATACTCACAGCGTTCAGGTCTTGAAATTTTGATTGCAAAGCAAAGTACTCCATGTATGTTGCAAAGCCTTCATTTAACCACAGATCGTTCCACCACTCCATGGTCACAAGATTTCCAAACCACTATAAGACAAGAAAGAACCTATAGTTAACAAGGACATTGGCAAGTTATGCAAATTCTGCTCATATATTTTAACCCAGATTGAGTCATTAAAGGCAATATTCACCTTCACACAGAATATTGTTTTTATTGTTCATTAACTTTGTAAATGCAAAGTTAACCAACTTTCTAAAAAGTCCTAAAAATTCACTACCATTTTGCTGCTATAAGGCTTATCTAGCTCAATGCTATGCAAAAATGTTAAAGGTCCGTAAAAGCTCCTGCTTTTCTGACGGCTCTCGGCTTTTCCCTTCCTTCTCTCAATATTATTAAGAGATCGCACAGCAGGTAGGGAATTGAAAAAAAACATCTCTACAGTGTGGACAGGGAGAAAGAATGTACAGTCTTAGGGAGGGGAGAGAATGCTTACAGTAGGAAAGGAGGCACTGAGTTAATGAAGAAAGCTGTACCCTGGATACATACAGAGCTCGCATCCAGAACATATTTTTGTGAAGGATACTTCCCTTCTCTACGTTGTCTCAATATTAAGAGATCGAAAAGGTGGTGGGAAATAATAACCTGACCTCCACATGTACAGATTTAGGGATGTGGGAGAGAAAACAGACTGCAAGAGAGGAGCAAAGCACATCGAAAGACAATAAGAGCAGGATAGAAGCTGGGTTGATGTAGGAGTTAATGAAGAAAACAGTACCCTGAATACAGACAAAGCTCACATCCAGCCCATATTACTGTGAGAGATACATCAAAATCAGAAACTTTTACTAAGTGGTTTGAAAATGAATAAAGAAATGATGATTACAGATGTGAACTTAAAGAGAAAGCAATTTTATTAATTATAGATCACTACTAGCATAAGAAAAATCATTTTTTTCAATATCAAAAGGTGCCGGAAGTCTTTAAATATTATATGATTACAGTAAACATTTCACACACGATTTAAAAATTTTGGTCCAATCTAAAAGTTAACATTTTTCAATTATACTATATATAACAATAATTTGTAATCACAGGGAGCAGGGAAAGAAGAGTAGGAGCAGCCCTTGGGCCATGGATGGAACTAATTTTCCAAAAGGGTCACATTAGAAACCCGGGCTGTTGCAGAGGGCTGAACCAATAGACTGGACTATCAGTCGCACACATGACGTGACAGCTGCAACAGGGAAAGGAGAGTCCTGAGCAATTTACTGGACTAACCATATTAAATACTCTCAGACTGCTGCATAGGTGTTTTGGGTTATAGGTTTCTGAAATCTAAGGGCCTGGACTGGCTTAAAATCCGATGTTACTTTTCCTCCCTGAGTTAACATTGCATCTGCTGCTACTCTCGTCTCCATTTACTGGGTGCAGTGATGACGTCTGTTGCGGTCATGACTTGGCCGAGCAGACTGTTACACCCAGCTATGGCGCAGGGGTGGGCCTACCCAGCAAGCGGCTACTAGTGTTCACTGGAGCCTCTAGTGGTGAGGTCAGGATTGTGTGGCAGGTAGCCTCCAGGTACCACTCCTGGGCAGAACCTGATACTGCAACGTCAGGTACGCTGATACTAATTTAGGGCTTAGTTCAGACATGCCAGTCCTAGTATTTAGGATCAGGCCCCGGCCGCTCCGGGATCAGGGGTCAAGGTTCAGGCCCCGGCCGCTCCGGGATCAGGGGTCAAGGTTCAGGCCCCGGCCGCTCCGGGATCAGGGGTCAAGGTTCAGGCCCTAGCCACTCCGGGACCACGGGACAAAGTCCAGGTGCTGGCCGACCAGGGGACAAAGTCCAGGCACTGGTTGCCCCGGGACCAGGGGACAAGGCTGGAAGCCATCTTGCAAGTGTACTACTTATGCTAAATGCCTCTCAGCAACAAGCACACATGTACTAGGTGCACCAGCAGACTGTGGCGTGCACACACAGACCAGAAATTGACAGGAAAGAAGGACGACGCCGGGGGGCCATGTTGCGGGGCTGGGATGGTGAGTAAACAGGCGTCCTTGCATTAAGGGGGAAGGGGACACCGTGCAGGGGTGAAGGCAGCAGCGTTACAGCATCATAACTACAGCAAATCACTGAGCTTAGCCGCTCCTGCTGTCTAGATTGGTAGAGCCATTGAGCTTAGTCATTGGCATCATTGGTTATATATATGAGCAGTAGTTGTGAGACTGCAGCAGTGGCGGAGATTCAGCACTGGAACCGGGGAGGATGAATAACATACGATCTTATTATGTTAACCCTGTGTTGCCCATTAGAGGACAGAAATCTATCACCAGAAAACATCATTAAATTAAAAAAAAAGTAAACTTACCTCCTGCACTGGAGCTATTCGGCCACTCTGAGCCCTGTTCTCCACGGTCCTGGACATACACATTGTCACGACAGCTGCAGCGATCAGCATATGCTATCACCAGCGGGAGACACTGGCTCAGAGCAGCTGAATGGAGCCCAAGCTGGAGTCCAGTACACAGATTTTTTCATTTAATGTAGAGGTCTGGGGACATTTGGGGTTTATACATTAAGATCATGCAATTCATGTATTTGTGCATTACTCAACTTATACAGACAGATACTTGGCTCTCATGCACGCGTGGAATAACGAAGTGTTCTATTGATTTCACACCAATGGCTCACAGGTCACATGTGCATGAGGCCCAAATATCTTTTCATCAGGCGTAGAGGAGGAGGAAGAGGTTTCTGGAGCGAATGTCTCCTCTGTACTGTGTGAACCTGACGCCTTTTGCCCACGTCTGCATTAGACACAGCATGAAGATTTATATCTTCGGAATCATCTTATCTGCCAACACTCAACAACTCGGTCCCTAAATATCATTAGGGAAAAGCAAAAAAAAAAAAAAAACAGCTGTTCCCCATGCAGGATACTTGCAGGATTACTTGCTGATCACTGGAGATCTGACACCTGTGACCCTCCATGATCCAGAGGCTGGGGCTCAGCAGATTGTCTTGAATGGAGCGGCGCTGCACATCACAGCCTCTGCTCAATTTTATTATGAGACTGTTGGGTGCAAAGATCGGCTGCAGATGGTCCGCGATCAGCCAGTCATTCTCTATCCCAAGGATAGGGAGACACAAAAAAAAGGTTTTGTTTTTTTTTTTTTTTTTGGGGGGGGGGGTATAATCCACATGCACATTAAAGAAAAGTAAGCATAATGCACCAAGTTCAATAAAATGGGACAGCCATGAAAGTATAAAGTGGAGGCCTCCGGAATCTCCCCGACTCTCCTGATCCAGTAAGGGGACGTATTTCAGGCCAGTAGTGTGACAACATCGGTGGTCCCAACTGTCAATCAAGAGCGCAACGCCCCTCAGAGAGCAGGAGGCATAGGAAAACAGCCCCTCTAAATAGTCGTACAGTCAGAGGGCTTGACATTCACAGACTAATAACACGAACTAATAAATGTTCTCTATAGCAGAACAGCACATGTACCTGATGGGCCAGTTCATGAGCGATGACCTGAGTGATCAGCTGTTTATCCAGAAGTGATGAGGTGTTCTCTTTGTAAAGAAGTGTGGTCTCCCGGAAGGTAAGGAGGCCCCAGTTTTCCATTGCTCCGGCTTGTATATCTGGCAGCGCGACTAAATCTACATAACATAGAACAAGAATATTAGTCCTTATGCCTAACAATGCTTAATAAGTTAATAAGTTGTATGAGACATACGGGTCCATGTCACAAAATTAGAATATCGTGGAAAAGTTAATTTATTTCAATTTTTCAATACAAAAAGTGAAACTCATAATATTGAGTCATTACAGACAGAGAGATCTATTTCACGTGTTTATTTCTGTTAATGTTAATGATTATGGCTTACAGCCAATGAAAACCCAAAAGTCATTATCTCAGTAAATTAGAATATTTTATAACACCAGCTTGATAAATGTTGGCCTACTGAAATGTATGTTCAGTAAATGCACTCAATACTTGGTCGGGGCTCCTTTTGCATCAATTACTGCATCAATGTGGCGTGGCATGGAGGTGATCAGCCTGTGGCAGTGCTGAGGTGTTATGGAAGCCCAGGTTGCTTTGATAGCGGCCTTCAGCTCGTCTGCATTGTCGTGTCTGGTGTCTCTCATCTTCTTCTTGACAATACCCCATAGATTCTCTATGGTATTATGGTCAGGTGAGTTTGCTGGCCAATCAAGCACAGTGATACTGTTGTTTTTAAACCAGGTATTGGTACTTTTGGCAGTGTGGACAGGTGCCAAGTCCTGCTGGAGAATTACATTTCCATCTCCAAAAAGCTTGTCAGCAGAGGGAAGCATGAAGTGCTCTAAAATTTCCTGGTAGACGGCTGCACCAAGTTTGGTCTTGATAGAACACAGAGGACCCACACCAGCAGATGACATGGCTCCCAAACCATCATTGATTGTGGAAACTTCACAAGAGACATTGGAAATTAAGGTCCCAGAGTCTGGAGGAAGAGTGGAGAGGCCACAATCCAAGCTGCTTCAGGTCTAGTGTGAAGTTTCCAACAGACAGCCGATCAGCAGGAGCGATCCCAGTATCCGGGTTCCCGTGGCAGCTTATTCAGTAAGTGCTAGAGCTTGACAAATAAGGAGGGAGCTGAATATATTCGCTCATCTCTAGTCATGACAGGCATGGGGGTCTTCAGCGGACCCTAGGCCGTCATGACAACCTATTGGCGCATTTTGATCGCATCATGGGTGTGCAGATGATCGAATAGTATGACACCGTCCCCTGTCAGATTGATGGGCAATTAACTGTCAAAAGCTGCGGGTGGAGCTCCACTGTTGGAGGCAGACGACGGCTGATTATCACAAGAGATAGCAAGAGATTACCACTGCCTGGACACGAGACCAGGTCCAAATCCTCTCCCAGCACTTAGCAGCTCACGTTCGATATACGATGTACACAGAAAGCTGTGGTGTGGGTGGGGTTAGCTTTCTGAGGTCTGCTACATCTAAAAACTCTGATTATGCCACAACTGCTGCACCCAGTAAACTAAGTGATATATCGCTGGAATCAGGGTCTGTTGTCCTACATCAGGCTGCATTCAGATGAGGTAGCAAAAAGCTGCTGACAGGTTCCCTTTAAGATGAACTAGAACAGAGCCCAGGCGTTCTTATCCAACATCATGTCTGACGTCATAAAAAATTTTTTGGATGAATGGACAAAAACTCCCACAGACATACTCCAAAATCTTATAGAAAGTCTTCCCAGAGGAGTAGAAGCTATTGTAGCGGTGAAGTGGTTAATCCATATTGACGCCTATTAATTTACATAGTTTCAAAGTTAATGGTTGAAAATAGACAAAAGTCCATCAAGGTCAACGAGGGATGTGAAAGGGCAAAGTGAAGAAGAGCATGCACAACCATAATGCCGGATCCATCCCGCCACAAAACAGCTAAATCTTCCCCTCCTGATCCCCATTGTCGATACACTGGACCAAACAGTCAGAACTTTCCACATTTACATAAGCATTTATATTAGCTAGATTTAAAGCTTTTGTAGATGTAATGTGTAGATGCCCCCACACATTTCCCATACTGTGTACATTGCTTTATTTTGCACTGGTACAGAGTTACAACCCGTAATGCTGTATATCCCAGAGCTGCATTTACAATTCTGCTGGTTGTCATAGAAGATAGTCAATAAACCTGTGGTCATACACACCCAACAGATTCCATATATGGAATTACTATAATGCGGTAAATCCGATATTTGAGCCAGAATGCTGGAAGATTTCAGCTCTGAAGTCAAACTGTGAACCTAGATCTAAACTCTAGAGAAGCGAGGATCAGTACAAAGCAATACTGACTGTATTTTTATGGTCGGTTTGATGATTTAGCATGCAGAGCAGCATTAACAGAAATGTTGAAAATTCTGAATTCCATTGTGGGTTCCTCCTCCCCACCAGTGATATACCGCCGGGGAATCTCTGCTTTCCACCCAGTTATGGACTGATAACAGAATGGCGGCCTCCAGTCAATCATTTTTAAGGATTTGGCAGCTTCCAATTCCTCTTATTTCTAAACCATAAAACAACATTAAGAGAATCTTGGCCTGAAAGCAACAGTTTGTGATATCAAACCGATGATGCCAAAATCTGATAAACGTTTCCTGATCGTCTCAGCATCTCAATCAGATCTCCCCGGGTAGCACTCTCAATCATAGCCCCAAACATACAGAATTTACATCAGCTGAGAGCTTCAGAAGCGGTTTCACCTGACTGCGAAAACAGGATCCTGCCAAATATTTACACTGAGAACAAGCAACTAATCAAGAGATATGATAATATGGGAACTGGATAAAAGCAAAAATTAAGCCTGATGCAAATGAGATGCAAATTACATAATTTGGTTCAGCAAATAAACATAAAAGCAAGCCCTGGGGCATTACAACATGACAACAAAGGATTAAAAAAAAGACTACCGGGGGATTATTAACTAGGCGTGCATTCAGAACTGTGCCACTTGAAGATCATTTTTCAGCCTTTAAACAGAACATATCCAATTGTCCCATTTTTTACATGTAAATACATTTTGATTCAGAAACTCAGGGATAAAAATTAAACTATACAGATCAATATTATTGCGGCAACTGCTTAATTACACACGTGGCCAAAATTGTTAGTACCCCTCATTTAAGGACAGAAAAACCCACAATGGTGACAGAAATAACTTGAATCTGACAAAAGTAATAAATCAAAAATCTATGAAAATGAACAAATGAAAGTCAGACATTGCTTTTCAATCATGCTTCCACAGAATTTTTTTTAAAACTAAAACTCATGAAATAGACCTGGACAGAAATGATGGTAGTCTTAACTTAATATTTTGTTGCACAATCTTTTGAGGCAATCACTGCAATCAAACGATTCCTGTAACTGTCAATGAGACTTCTGCACCTCTCCACAGGTATTTTGGCCCACTCCCCAAGAGCAAACTGCTCCAGTTATCTCGTGTTTGAAGGTTTCCTTTTCCAGACGGCATGTTTCAGCTTTATCAAGTCTGACTTTTTAATGATTTTTTTCAACAATGGTGTCCTCCATGGTCTTCTCCCATGAAGTCCACTTTGGCTCAAACAAAGAAGGATGGTGAGATCTGACACTGATGTTTTTGAGCTTGAAGTTCACCTTTAATCTGTTTAGAAGTTTTTCTGTGCTCTTTTGCTATCATTTGTATTATCCGTTTCTTTGATTTTTCATCAATTTTCCTCCTGCGGCCACGTCCAGGGAGGTTGGCTACAGTCCTATGGAGCTTAAATTTCTGAATAATATGTGCAACTGTAGTCACAGGAACATCAAGCTGTTTGGAGATGGTCTTATAACTTTTACCTTTAACATGTTTGTCTATAATTTTCTTTCAAATCTCCTGACTCCAAGATTGTAGACACCTGTGATGCTAATTAGTGGACACACCTTGATTTAACATGTCCCTTTTGTCACATTATTTTCAGGGGTACCATCATTTCTGTCCTGGACTATTTCATGAGTTTTATTTGTTATTTTTTTAATTCTGTGGAAGCATGGATGAAAAGCAATGTCTGACTTTCATTTGTTCATTTTCATAGATTTTTGATTTATTATTACTTTTGCCAGATTCAAGTTATTTCTGTGACCATTGTGTGTTTTTCTGTCATTAAACGAGGGGTACCAACAATTTTGATCACGTGTGTTACCACTATACAGGTTTATATTATATCAATCAAGTCTAGTCAGTGGTAGTCCGTCGCCAGCATACAAGGATATGTGAGCTTATTTTTTTGAATGAAGCTGTTCTTGCGAAACGAGCGTCAGGTGTTGTGGGACATCAACCTCTACCTTGTTACTGTACTCTTAGAGCCATGTGGGTATACAGTGGGCTATTGTCATACAGCTCAGCCTTGATATTTTGGTTAGATGGGGGATTGTTACTATTGTATTTACTTCCTTTACATATTTAATATATTATATATTAATAATCAAGATCTTATAGACTTTACTGGCTTGCATGGCTTTGATATTGGGGTTTACAAATACTACATAGACAACATTATGTGGCTGAGCTGTACTACCATACAGACAAACTGCTGTGCCTGGATGAACAGTGGTCACCTACGGCGCTCCAGATATTACTTTGCCAATCAGAGGGTCTACAAGACTGTTGCTCATCTCTCGGTAATCATGATAATCCACCCTTTATGAACTAAAGGCCCCGTCTCACATAGCGAGATCGCTGAAGCGTCATCGATTTTGTTTTTTTTTTGTAATTCTTTATTTATGGATTTTTAAAGAAACACTACAAATTATGATTACTGACACTTAAAACATATATGGTAAAAGTCCTTGAGTACCTGTGGGATAGATAACACAAGATTTGCAGTGTCGAGTTTACATAAATGAATATAAGATTTTTAAAGAAACGGAATAACAAAGTAACACTCAGGTGCAACTAACTGGAACAGACTGGCGACATGTCGAATTATGCGTAATATGAATGAAATTGGTATTCTAATAAATAACAAATTTTACTTCTATAGCGCCGACATATTCCGCAGCACTTTACATTTCAGAGGGGACTTGTACAGACGACTGACATTACAGCATAACAATAATCACATAGATCATAACAGATACCAAGAGGAATGAGGGCCCTGCTCGCAAGCTTGCAATCTATGAGGGAAAAAGGGGAGACATGAAAGGTGGGTGGTAACAATTGCCCTGATTGTTTGGACCAGCCATAATGTTATAGAGAATAGAAAAAATTCAAGGCTGAAAGGCTTCTATGTTTTTTAGCTCAATGGAGCTTCATGGAGCTCGACCACCGTGAACACCCAAGACATTGCAGAAAAAATCAGAACCTGGAATCTAGTTCCTGCCATTCCATTTAATCCAGGGATCCCAAATGTTCAGAAATCGGTCGTGGGAAAAGGTTTCCCAGCTCAAGAGTTCCTCTAGTCAAAAAATCTCTCCGACTTTCACTAACCAGTCCCTGTGTGTTGGTGGAGATTTTTGCTTCCATCTTAAAGCTATTAAGTGTTTTGCGGCACCCAGCAACAAGGGTAGAGGATCATGTTTCTTAGGTTTGAAATTGGTGGAGGGGGAGATAAAAGCACCTCAGAGGCAACAAGATCCAAATGCAACACTCCCAGGGCCTTCAAGACATCATTGATATCCCGCCAGAACTTTAAGATTTTCTGGCAGGTCCAAAAAATGTGAGTAATAGTACCTCTCAATTTTTCACATCTCCAACACATCGGAGAATCAGATAGGCCTAAATGAAAGAGTCTCTCTGGGGTGTAATACCACCTTGATAAAATTTTGTATGCCGATTCCTTGTAACAGGATGCATCTCGAGAAGCCATGGGAGTTAGAACAAATCGATTGTTTCTCTTTTGGTGACAGAGTTATGTTAAGTTCTCATTCCCAGGAATAGAGAAATAATGGGGTGTAGTTGTTTTTAGATTGAAGGAGATCATATATTTTAGAGGTCAGTGTTGAAATAGGTGGTTTTATTTTCGTCAGTAAGTCTAACCAGTGCCAATTAGGGGAGGGAGTGGTTACTCTTCTGATTTGTTTCATATAGTGGGAGATATGGATCTGTTGAAGGAAACTATTTGGGTGCTTTTTGGCTTCTTGAGGCCAGAAGTTTTTTACAGAGAATCTTGTTATTCAAAAGGTGGGAGATTGGTTTATTTGGTAGAGATTCCCATAAGTCATAGGGATCCATAAAGTCTGAGTTGTAAATATATGGGATTATCCCTATTGGCATTTTATCAAGAAAATGGCAATCTGGCGGGAGGTTTGGGACCAACAAACGCCTGGTCAAAATGGACGTCAGAAGAATGTCATCAAAATTAATTTTTGAGGTGGGGTAATTTGTCCATATTAGTTTTTTCGCATCTGTACCCAATAATTGCAAGTCGATGTGAGTTTGGGAATCTTGATCTATCAGCTGGATTAGTTTTATCCATCTGGTCAAGTGTATGGCTTGATAATAAGACACCAAATCTGGTAAACCCAACCCCCCCGCCCGTCTCGGTAAGATCAAAGTCTTAAAGGGGAGCCGAGCATTTTTGGAATTCCAGACGAATCTGGCTATAATTTGATTTAGCGATTTGAAGAAAGATTTCGGTAGGGATATTGGGACCATATTCATCACATAGAAAATTTTAGGTAAAACATATGATTTAATTACGTTGACTCTACCCATCCAGGAAATAAAGGGAAGGTCATAGGAACTAAGGAGGTTTTTGATTTTCCCCAGCAAGGGGGTGAAATTGTGTTGAAAAAGGGAATGTGGATCTTCCATAATGATTCCCCTCGATATTTAATTTTTTCCTTAGGCCACTTTTAAGTACAGAAATAACCTCTGTCTCAGCTGAAACATTGAGGGCCTCAGATTTATCCAGGTTTATCTTAAATTTAGAGAGTTCTCCAAATAAAGAGAAGATTTCAGGAAGCTTTGGGAAGGCGGTCCCTGGGTTCGAGAGCATCAACAAGAGATCATCTGCGAAGGCTGCCGCCTTCACTTCAATTCGATTAATCCTGATACCTCTAATGTCTTTGTCTTGTCGGATTGGCCTGAATCAACGTCTCCATAACTAGGACGAATAAGGAGGGGGAGAGGGCAACCCTGCCTGGTACCGTTCCTAATTTTGAAGGAGTCCGATAGAATTCCGTTCACCCTGACCCTGGCTGTCAGGTAAGTGTATAGCGAAAATATAGTTTCAATAAATGATGGTGGAAAGGCAAATTTTTGCAAAACACAGTTCATATATTGCCAGTCAACCCGGGCAAAGGCGTTCTCAGCATCAGTAGAAAGGACCGTGAGGGCCTGACCTGTATGTTTTGCATATGAGATAGTCTGCAGAACTCTTGTAGCGTTATCTTTGCCCTCTCTTCCACGTATAAACCCGGCCTGGTCAGGGTGCACTAGATCTGTCAACACCAAATTAATTCTGGAGGCCAGAATTTTGGCCCACAACTTAATATCCGTATTAAGAAGTGATATAGGACGGTAATTACTGCACTGCGTTCCGTCTCTCCCCTCCTTGGGTATAACTGTGATGTATGCTTCTAGTGATTGTGATGGGGGGGCTGCACCTTTTAGAAAAGAGTTGAAAACTTCTACTAAACGAGGGATTAGCGTGTCTGCAAATTTTTTATAATATATTATCGGGAAGCCATCGGAGCCTGGGGTTTTTCCATTTGGAATTTCCGCCAGTGTGTCCTTAACCTCTTGTGCTGTAACTTCTTTCGTAAGTAACGATTGCCCCAGAGGGGAAATCTTAGGTAGCGAAAGTTGGGCTAGGAAATTATGGATGTTCCCTGTAGCTACAATAGGATCTTTCATGGACTCTGGTGGGGCTAAGTTAAATAAAGAATCATAGTATTTCCGAAAAGCGTCCGCTATTTCGCTTGACTTATCCACCCTTGCGCCACCACCCGTATCCACCTGCTTAATAAAGTGTTTCTCTTTTTGCTTCTTTAGTAGTTGGGACAAAAATTTGCTCCCTTTGTTCCCACGCATGTAAACCTTTTGTCTACATCGGGCAAATATTTTAGCTGAGTAGGTCTTTGAGTTTGCAGCGCAGGGTGGACAACTCTGTTGGGGACCGACCGTGACCTCTTTTTTGTGAATCCTTTCCAGAGTGCTAATTTGGTGCAGAAGAGAAGAAATTTCTCTCTCTCTTTCTCGTTTAACATGAGTCCCTAATGCAATCAGCTCTCCCCTGAGGACCGCTTTATGTGTTTCCCAAATTATGTGGTTAGTTTCTCAATCCAGAGTGTTCTCCCTGAAGAATCTAGCAATATGAAAGTTTAGTTGGAGCAGATACTCCGGTTTTCCCAAAAGCGACTCATTCAGTCGCCAGGTTGTAGCAGGCCGGGGTAACGAAGCAATTCGTAACTTCATGAAAATCGGTGCTTGGTCCGAGAGTGTTATGGAGCCTATAGAGGTGTCTAGGATCAGTGAGAATGCTGAGGTTTGAATTAGCAGGTAATCTAATCTGTGGTAAGAATTGTGTGGCTTTGAATAGAAGGAGTAATCCTTTGTGGTAGGATGAGCAATTCTCCAAGGATCGATCAGGCCAAGTGTATTTAATTTATTCAGAAGGACTCTCCATTCATTTTTTGGAATTGAGGATTTACCGTTAGATGCATCTAGGTTCGGGTGTAAGGTTAGGTTAAAGTCACCCCCCAGGACCAAGAGGCCTTCCTTGAACAATGCAAGTGTGTCCAAAAGCCCCAGACAGCCATCTCACCTGTCCAGTATTTGGAGCATAGAGATTCCCAAAAGTAATTAGTGTGTTTGCTAGGAGTCCCTTTACAAATACATATCTTCCCTCTGCATCAGTAAGACAATCCTTCAAAGTGAAGGGCAGTCCCTTCTTAAATGCAATACTAACCCCTTTTGAGGACGAATGAGAGCAACTGTTAAACCAAATTGGATATGGGGAGAAGGAAGTGTTTGGTACTCTGCCTGCTTTGAAATGTGTCTCTTGTAGGAACAATACCTGAGCATGATTCTTCCTTAACAGAGAGAGAATCTGGCTACGTTTTGCTGGAACATTAATACCCTTCACGTTAAAGGAGGTCACGGTGATCGAGTCTCCCAAAGCCTGTTCAGCTTCTGACATAGATAACATAAAAGTCTGTCGCCGTCATTAAGCACCTGTGGAAATATAACATAAAAATCAACACAAAACTATTAACAAAAACTTTCTCATCTTCAGCCGGGGAGGGTAGTAGGAACCCTATTTTGAAGACGAGACATAACGGGCCCAAACAGTGACTTAGAATAATTGTGATAGATCAATCAGAGTGTACTGGAGAAATACCCTAAAACCAGTACAATGTTGCCTAACTGTAGAAAAAAAAAAAAAAAAAACTATACAGTTGACAAGAAACATTTGACCACCAAAACTCAGGTAATCCCCGAGTCCCTTCATGGAAAGTAGACCAAAGAGTTCTGTGGCATTTCAGGTTAAGCTATGTTTGGAGGCGGTCTTCTTAGCCTTTGGAGAAGCTGTTCTCTTTCTGACAGACCAGTCCGCTGGTCTAGTGATTTTCGGGATTCTTGCGAGCTTCATAGCATCCGCTCCCAGGTCCAGGGGTAACCAGGAGGGAATTGATATAGGATCCATTTGTAGGGTTTCCCATGAGTTCTCCAAGTCTTCTGGAGTCCGGATGGTGACCTGACGACCCTCTTTAGTGATCTCCACACCAAACGGAAAAAGCCATTTGAATCTTAGGCCCTTGGCCACTAATGCATCCGTCAGAGGTTTCAGCACTCTCCTGTTGGTCAGTGTAGAAGGGGAAATGGCCTGGAAAATTTGGTATAATTTGGTACCTCCATATATCAGGGGGGAGTGCTCCCTGGCTCCCCTCAGAATTGCCGCAGTGTCGAGGTAACTGAGGAGTCCACAGATTATATCCCTCGGATGCTCAGAGGACTTAGGTTTCGGTCTCAGAGCTCTATGGACCCTTTCAATAATGATGTTGTTTGCTCGGTCTTGTCCCAGAATAGCCGAGATCTCCTTGGAGACTTTGTTTAGAGACTCGGGAGCAAAAGACTCTGGAATCCCTCTCAGTCTTATATTTTTCCTTCTGCTCCTGATCCTCTATTGCATGGAAGGCAGCGTTGAGCTGTTTTTGATGAGCGAGCAGATGATCGCCTAATAAGTTAGAAGCTTCAATCAGTTCAGTATGGGAGCTTTCTAGTGCCTCCACTCTGTGGCCTATGTGTTTCATGTCGGATCTTAGGCCTGCGATCTCCCTGGTTAAGGGTTTCATACTAGTAGCCAAAAGTTTCTTCATAAAATTTCGTGAAATGGGTGCCTGGTCATCCGTGTTCGATTCACCCTCCGACTCAGACTCATCTGGGCTTATGTCTGAAATATAGTTTAGTAAAGTCCATGTTAGAGTCCTGTAAGTTGTCTGAAGGCCACACTGACCTTGTTTTTTTGGTTAAGAATTTCCTAAATCTCCCCCGGGTGTGTGTTTCAGATTCTCCCTAGTATTTCTTGGTAAACTTTTCGCCCGTATATTTTTTGCGCGAACCATTATGAATGCAAATGAATACGGGCAATCTCTTTTCACTGTTTGGGCATTCCAGTCTAAGTAAGCAGTCATTTCTAAGAAGTCAACATAGTTCAATAGTGACCAGCAGGTGGAGCTCCACAATCAAAAGTGTGCTCAATGTTTAAAAAGAGAAAGTGGTGGCTCTATTTTTATGTCCATTGGACAGAGGATCCATCTGGATTTTGCTGTATCAGTTCAATTCAGCCCACTAGGATCTCAGTATACTGTATTTATTCCTGTAGTGCCTGTGTTATAAGCCTGCCCTTTAGCCTGTGCTTCTAGTAAAACAGGCTCCAGGTGTGTCACAGAGCTTTCGGACTCGCAGCGTGCCCAGGCCAGCCCGGAGCTGTTATGGTGTTAATATGTGGAGGATCAGAGTAGCGCTCTTATCTTTAAGACGTTAAGTTGGCAGTGGATTAAAAGACAGCTGCCGGTGCAGGCCGACAGGCGGCGAGCGATTCCTGCAGGTCCCGGGGCCTACCACGAGACTTTCCCCTCAACCCCGTCAGTCACACCGATACGCCTCAAGAAGCCTCCCCCCGGGTCCGTCCGCGAGGACAACTGCTGCAGCTCCGCTGATTACAAAGCTCACTGCAATGTCAGTAAGTGAGGGAGCAGGAAAGTAGTTAATGGAGGGTGGCGGGAGCCCCGCTGACCAGGCCTCTCTTTGGCCTTAAATCTCTTCAGTGTCCCAGGCGTCCGCAGCGCGTCCGGATTACGACTCACCAATATGCCGTCCAGATGAAGGGTAGAAGTCTTTCTCTGTAATCTCCCTCTGGCCTCCAGCAGTCCTTTAGTGTGAGGGTAAGCTGTCTTCCAGGTGGCAAGATGGCGGACGGGAAGCACCTCTGCCAGGCCTCAGCAATCTCCCTTCGCGCCGTGCCCCAGGGGATCAAGGCACTCCTCTAAATTTGATCTTTCTGAGCTTAATCCTCTGTCAGGGGACCGTTTGTGATTCAGATAGGCCACCAGGATTGGGATAAATGGCAGATTTTCTCTCTCTGCAAGCAGAGCCCAGAGGAGACACGTCTTGCTCCCTAGGCTGCTTGGCCACGCCCCCCCCCGCGTCACCGATTTTGTTATGCAACAGCGACCTCACCAGCGATCTCGTTACGTGTGACACTTAGCAGCGACCAGGACCCTGCTGCGATGTCGCTGATTGTGCTTAAAGGTCCTGGGCCATTTTTTGATCGCTGGTGTCCCGCCGGCTAGCGCGCATCGCTGTGTTTGACACCGACGAGCGACCTCTTTACCGACTCAGAAATCATGGACGCAGGCGGCAGTCGTCAGAATCACTGCTGTGTGACAAGGTCCTAACGACCGCCGAGGTCGTTATACGGATCGCTGGATCGTTGCTGCGTCGTTGGGTAAATCTGACTGTTTGACAGCTTACTAGCAACCATTTAGCGATGCACCAGCGATCCTTACCAGGTTGTATCGTTGTCGGGATCCCTGGTGCGCCGCTAAGTATAACGGTACCCTAAGGGTCTGTTTACACAAACTGACCAGTGGCACCATATGACCACCGATAGGTAAACTGTTACCTATCAGAGGTCGTTCAATTGTTTACACAGACAGACCAAAGTAAAAGTTGCTCAGAGTGAGCCTAGAATGCCGAAAGCAGAGTAAAAAAAAATAATTTAACCCAATGATTGAGCGTCATTGGCAGCCTGTTTACACTGCAAGATAATCATGGAGTTATCTTTCAGTGATGCAGCTCAAGCAAGGTCTCTAACACTCAGGCAGATTTAATATTATAGTGCTAAATAAAGACCAGACAGGCCAGATTTATCACATTACTGCACATGATAGGATAAATTTAATTGGCAAAAGGTCATGTGAACAGCTGCCAAGAAGAATGGAGCAGCAGGGGGAATAAACAGGAAAGTATTGGTTAGTTACATATCTTTAAAGAAGCTCTCCCACAAAGATTTTTTTTTTTACCAAGAGAAAGAGTGGAATGAGGCGGTAGGTGAGTATATTAAGACATACACACTAAATTCATACAAATATAAACAGATTAATTAAAACAAATCTTCGTGGGAAGGCTACTTTAATGAGCGACTAAACTTTTTTCAATTACGGTATTTCATCTTCTAGACATTGTAAAGTAAAGATTTTTTACTAACCGTAAAATCTCTTGTAGCCTCTATTGGGTGAGGGGGGCAGGGAAACTGTGGGATAGGCTGCTGCCACTTATTATTACATCATAAATGATGTGTCCCCCAATGAGGTGACAGAGAAACAATTAGTTTTTTGTTATTACTGTACTGTGCAAAAATTAGGCCGGTATGGGGAAAAATGGGGCAAAGTAATGGTTCGCTTCCATGAACCAACACGCAGTCCATGTGTAAATTTTTATCGATTGGCAGTCGTGTAAATGCCTGATTACACAGGCAGACCAACGCAAACGGTGTCCACTGTGCTATTTACACTTGACGGCTCAGTGATCATTGGCTGCCTTGATTCTTGGCAGTTCTAGTCCTGTATACCCAGGACAATGCACTGCCAAGGATGACGGTCTTTTTAGACAGCACATAAGATCATTTCACCAGATGAAAAAGGGTTTTGCTCGTTCATCAAAATGCAAAGTGAATGAGCAAAAGAGAAATCTAAATTAAATCAGTATTTGTGGCATCTACAAAAACAGCATCCGTTCTTCTTGGTACCCTTGCACGCAGTTTTAAAGGAACGCAACATTTGTGAACAAACTCTTGCCACCAAATCACACCCTTAGGCTATGTGCCCACGTAGCATTTTAAACCGGACACTCAAAACCGGACTCCTTCCCAGAAAATGCGCGTTTTTTTCCGAACGATTTTACAGCGATTATGTTCGCGATTTTTGCCGTGATTTTTGCGTGCGAAATTCAAGCACTTTCCAAGCGATTTGAAGCATCACTTGGAAAGTGATTGACAGGTTGGTCACACTCGTCAAACATAGTGTTTGACAAGTGTGACCAGCTTTTTACTATTGAGGCTGCCTATGCGGCATCAATAGTAAAAGATAGAATGTTAAAAATGATAAAAAAAATTTAAAAAAAAAATAAAATCGGGGAATATTTACCTTCCGACGTCCAGCGCAGTCTCAGCGACGCTCCCGTTCCTACCGATGCCTTGCGAGACCTGTGGTGACGTTGGTCTCGCGTTGCTATAGTGATCTCACGAGACCGCTAGAATAACGCGAGACTAGGTCATCACAGGCCCTTGCCGCAAGGCATTACTGGGAACGCTGGGGCCCGGGAAGGCTGCGCGTGACGCCGGAAGGTAAATATACCCCGATTTTTTATTCTTTTTTTTACAGGGGTATGGTACCCAGGGCCTGGAGGACAGTCTCCTCTCCTCCACACCGTGGGTACCAACCGCACATGAGACGCTTAGCCACATGCGGGAAGTAAGCGGTTCTCATGCATTCTTATGGGTGCGGAATCGCGGCAATTCTTTGCGATTCCGCACAAAAGAATGAGCATGCTGCGTTTTTTTCCGTGATGCGATTCCGCCGCGGAAAAAAGCGCAGCATTAGCACAGCATGTGCGGAATGCCATAGGAATGCATGGGGGGCGTTCTGTACAAGTTTTTTAAACGTTTTTGCGCCGAAAATCGCGGCAAACACGCTTAAAAATTGCATCGTGGGCACACAGCCTAAAAGTAATACAAGCTCACCCCGTATGTAGTGCACAAGAGTCTTATGTGTAACCTTCAGAAGTACTCAGCCATACCCTATTCCCTTTCTCCGGTAACGATTACATGCTTCTCCCTCCAATATTGTCTACTCAAGAATACAAACCTAATTTTTCAAGTGGATATTTAATGCGGAAGTAGTCAGAGAAAAACTCAAGCAACGTGACTGCAGCCTTCAGTGCGTACTCGGCTTGGTCAATCTTCTGTGGTATGGCATAGACCGACACCTGTTAGTAAAAGAAAGGGTCATTGGTGCAACAAATTGCAGGAAACAGGAAGCATTCAACATTTTTAGGGTAAATTCGTTCGGATCCGCCATATCACCACACATTGTATATAAAGACAACACCAGCACGACCACGGTCTTTCGATAATCCCGGGAGGCTGAGGCTTCGCTAGTGCTGGGGGTTTGTGAATAATGATGAAATGATAAGCAGTTTCCAGTTCAATGCCCAGGTTTATATATCAGTCTTTATTTAAATACCATTAAATTCCATTTTTTATGCGGTATAGCCATGCATAGATGCATTTCATATGTTGCATACGTTCTTAATCCTGGTGGTAACATGTGGAAGGCAGATGGCATTCGAAACGCGCTGGCGGAAAGCTATGCCACCCTAAACATAATTTTTAACGACTGAAATATATATACCTTTGGAATGAACTGGAAACTATTTACCTTTTATTTGGCAAAATGTAAGTTAGCGTGACCATTAGGTGTCGGGCTGCTGGCACCCCTCCGGACCCTAATAGTGGAGGGTCTTGGTTCCCATTCATTATAAAAGGGTGTGGGACTTGCATTATGTGTTCACAGCAGAAAAAGAAACAACTGGAGAGATCATTCGTAGAATATTTAATAAATTCTACAAGTATTTCACTGACGACATTTATTAATGTTCATCAGGTATTTGACTCCTAACTCGGCCCTCCCAGCCCATTCTCAGGAGGAGGAAAGGAAGAGGTGAAGAGAGAGGAAGCAGCGCGAGTACACCGCCCTCCTAACCAGGCGCTGTTGGTGCGCTCTTCACTTCTCTCTCCCCTCCTGCTGCACTGTGACTGTAATAAAGGCCGAGGGGGGGGGCGGAAATATCGGATCTATGCTGCAGCATGTAGAACAACTGTGGCTCAAGTATAGTACGAACATTGGAATTTATTCAATGTATAATCATTTACCGTGTTGCGCTTTTGATTTTGCTTTATTTGGAGGTGGCCACATATTCCCCTTACATTTAGTACATCCCTTATTACAATCTGTTAAAGGGGTTGTAATTGGATAACGCCTTTAACTTGCAATATCATACAGCATATCCCCCATAGCCTACTAGTTTGAAAATAAAGACGTACACTGCGTGGTATACTTGTGTTGTGTGAAGCCTCTGCATGAAACAGTGATGCTGACTTTGCAACATAAAAAACTAGACCACCAAATATCAGCCTGGCTGGGGCTGTGTAAGGACACACAGGACTCACGGTAAGCTTGCTGTACTTGTGAATATCTGCAAACAGCAAGTCCAGTTTTAAAGGCAAAAGAACAGAGGTTCTCTATAAAGACACCAAAAGGTTTAAAAGGGTTTTCCAGGAATCAGATCCTTAGGAGAGGTCATCGACATCCAATCATTGCGGGTCTGACACTTAATATCCCCACAAGCTAGCTGTTACCAGGCCCTGACATCACTGCTCCATAGACTATGTGGTGGCCATTATTGGTGGGAAGTGACTGGTGTCGGACCCCGTCAAATGTAATAGGATAGGTCATCAATATCTTACCCCTAGACAACACCTTTAAGACTGTTGGTTACTTAAATGGTTCAATAATCTCTGTAAACTTACCAATGTCCCATTCACGTCCATAGTTACACTTTTCATGTCAGACACTATTATAGCAACTAAATAGGTGCTCATTTTTACACTGGTGGCAAAGTCATCAAGAACAAGACCATCCGGGAGGTCTGTTGTGTTAATCTGAAAAGAAAATGTGTGTTAGAAAATTGAGTGACCTAATGTAGGAAAAGCGTCAGTTCCAAAATGTACCACAGGGTGGCGCTACAGCGGCGGGGCTGAGATGTAGGAGTCACTGCTGACAGCTGTGTGTATAAACAGCGCATATCTGAAGGCGGCTCTTGGCTGCAAAACGCGCTGTCATTCAGGGGATATACAAGATACATCAGCAAAGTATTTACAAATGTATGAAAGACTATAAATGGCCCCAATGGAAGTCAGCAAAATGGAACACGGCCAACGAACGCAGCAGCAACATACCAACGTTATCCTGCAAAGATTCATAGGACGACGCTGAAGATTTATAGAACCAGTTTAAAACTGTTTTCACAAAAAAAAGCGGTATATGGCGGAATAGGTTATCACTGTCTGATCAGTGGTTGCCCAACTGTAGGACCCCCACAATCTTAGTAATAAAGGGGCTACTTTGTGGTCTCTTTAAAAATTTTCTATGTACGCTGACGCTTATGGCAACAAATGGTGCTATGTGGCCTTCCTGTGACTGCATGGTCCCCAGTAATAGCATCCCCACTGATGAGAAAGAAATGGAGGATTTAAAATAAAACATAAGCTATCCCCCGTCCCTGTGCAGCCAGATAGGGGCAAGGAGGGGGGGACATTTCCATCTTGAAAGCAAAGGGTCCAAATACTATTCTTGCACAGGAGCCCTCTGCTGTCTATGCCCAGCCCCGAATAGATGACTTCATTGTTCCTACTGCGCCACACTTTTAGCAACACCTATGTTTGGTACTGAAGCTCAGATCCATTCACTGGAATGGGACACAGCTGTAATACCAAGCACTGCTGCTACAAAATAAGCTGCGCCTGGAAAAAAAAAAAAAAAGTATGAAGAACTGGAGCTTGGAATATGTAATAGATGAAAATGGTTTATTCACGTTTCAGTCCACAATCTGGTCTTCGATCAGACCACACAAACTGCAGAAATAACAGATGAAATTAAGATCGTTATAGACCGAAGTAACATTATGGATGGGGCGAGAACCAACAGAGCCACCGCCACATGGTGGGCAACGTCCCCATCCATTATGCCGTTTACCTAGTTCTAGAACTATCTCCACTTCTGTTATTATCACTGTTTGGTCTGACGAAGGTCCAGATTCTAGACCGAAACGTCACATTATATATAATATATATATATATATATATATATATATATATATATATATATATATATATATATCTTCATCTACTACATATTGGGAGTGCTGATGTCTTATACTTTACTTACGTACACAGCACCCAAACACAGACAGTAGTGCCGTATAACCTCACTATTCATGGTAATAATGAAGGAGACCCTGCACTCAGAGGAGCGCTCCGACAACTTCAAATAGCCGATCAGCGGAGGTGCCTGGGTGCAAGTCCCACCGATGGTATATTGACGGCCATTGTATGTTAGGCATGGGATACCAATTTTAAAGTACGGTATCAGAAAACCCTTTAAATATGTGTATTATTTATAACAAATCAACCCTACAAGACGGGCTAGAATACCTTCGGCATGTTTGATAGCGCAACATGTGCTGCACTTCTTCTGATCTTCAGTCGGAAGGTGGATTTAAAAGCCGGTTCATCAAAGCAAGGGAAAGCTTTTCTTGCCGCCAGGGGCTCAAACTGTGTCGCTGCGAGCCATGTACTGTACGAGACATGGAAGGAAACATTAGCATAATGCAAATTTTACTGTAACTATTCCAAACATTTCCATATTATCACTGTCAGAAAAAGAGGATGATGCCAGTAGAGCAATAAAGAGTCTGAAGTCTTGTCTCATCCCTTCCCGCACACAATTATACAAAGGAATCAAGATCTCCAAAGCCTGATCACCGCGGGTTATAACTTGCTCACATTTGTATATTTGGATATGAGCAAAAATAAAAGGGGTTGGGGTGTGGCTATGTAGCGGCCGGGAGAGGACGCATTCAGGGAGAGCTCTTTACATCCTGAATCGATCCCGGACCCGTGGTACCGCGGCAGACTTGCCGGTATCAGACCCCCTGACCTGTGGTGCATTTCAGGACCCCAGCGGGAGGCCGGATTTCGGTGGGCTGACGGCGGTGAGGGTTGGGGCAGCCAGCGGGGCCTGCAAGGGGCGGCGGCCATTTTCAGAAGCGCGCGCTCTGGCTGTGAGAGACGCGGCGCTGGCTCCCTCCTCACAGCGCTGACAGGACGGTGAGCACATATCCTGTGGATTTGAAAGGGAGTAGCGGTGAGTGCTCTGGAAGATTGGGCCCCGCACTCCCCTCTGCTAAATCGCCCAGCTAGTCGGTGCTATAACTTTAGGGTCCTTTAGACTCGTCCCTGGTTGCTATCTCTGCGGGCACTGCGGATCCCTCCCCAGCCATATAGGGCCTCTTGGTTACTCCTCAGAGCCGAGTTTCATTCTCCTGTGTGGCCCTTCTGCTTTGTGCCGCCCTTGGGACGCTTATCATACCATAACACTGCTGTGCATAACTTGGACCTGGGGGTCTCCTGGACACACAATTTCTGCTACCCGGCTGTGCCATATTGCTATTGAGAATGAACCGCTCCAAGGGGGCAGGAGCAGCTGAAAAGTTGAAAGAATTTGCTAGACCTGACCACTCTGATACTACCCGGTCCCTCAGAAATAACCCCTCACAGACTCAGCGTAAAAACCGTCCCTCTGAGGGTGAAGAGGAGCAGGAGGAATTAACCCTCAAGCAGGCATCTGAGCAACTGATGCAGGCCATCTCCTTAACCAGGACATCAATGACGGGGAAAATAGAGGACGTGCATACCGAGGTGGGGCGTCTTCGGCAAGATATGCAGGCCATGAGAGGGCGCATTATGGAGGTGGAGACAAGGGTGTCCAAGGTAGAGGACACCATTGCACTCATGGAAGCCAAGCTTACGAAAGTGGCGGGCTCTGTGAATGCATGGAGGCAAAAAGCAGACGACCTGGAGAATAGAATGCGTCGGAATAACATCCAGGTTATTGGTCTGCCGAAACGCTCGGAAGGTCAACATCCGGAACAGTTTCTAGAAGAGTGGCTCAAAACTTCTCTGGGAGATGAATTCTCCCCAACATTTGCAGTGGAAAGGGCTCATAGGGTCCCTACAAGATCTCTTCCTCCTGGAGCCCCACCTAGACCTTTCTTGGCACGTCTCCTCAACTGCAGGGACAGAGATGTGATCCTACATCTGGCTCGACAGAAAAGTCCCATCAAGTTCAACAATGCCACGATCTCAATTTTTCCAGATTTTTCCATGGAACTCCAGAAACAACAAGCACAATTTATGGAAATCAAGAAGCGGCTCTGGGAGAGGAATGTTGTGTACTCAATGATCGATCCGGCCAGGCTTCGGGTGGTCCACGAGGGTTCTATATTTTTTATGGATCCGGTGGAGGCGGCTGAGTGGTTGCAGTCCCACAAAGGGTCTGCTGCGAAGGAATCCTAATGTTTTTTACTGTTAATCAGAATCCTTTCTTTTTTCTTTATTATTAACGGTCTGATTGGAGCTTTTTTCACGGGCGTCCGGATTACCAGCAATACCGGACACTGAGCTCAGTGATGGTATCCCCGTGTTTATTTCGTTTTGGGAGAGCAGGACTTTGCTCCTGTACTGTTTACTTTTCCACTTTGATTTTTTTTGTAGTGATTTTATTTGTTCTCTAGATATAATTCGCAGCCAGCAGCATTTTCAGTTTGTGTGTGGTGTCTCTAAATTTTACTCGGATATTGATGTAGGCCATGTCCAGCAGAGTAAATATAGGGTCTGAAATTATATTTATGACATGGAATGTGAGAGGTATAAAAAACCCCCGGAAAAAGATCAAAGTTTTGTCACAGATTAGACATTACCGCCCTTACATTGTGGCCTTGGTGGAGATGCATCTGATCAGGGATACAGCCCGGTGCGTGCAGAAGCCTTGGGTACAATGGTCTGTTCATGCATTCCATACAAGTTACTCGAGAGGGGTTTCACTGCTGGTACACAGAGATGCTAGATGGGAAGCCAGGGTGACCCGGAGGGATCCTGAGGGTCGATTTGTCTTCGTATATGCATCAATAAATGCCAGGAAATATGTAATTTTATGTGTTTATAATCCACCTCCAGCCAATTTGTCCATTCTTCAGAAGGCGGTGAGTTTCGCCCTAAATTATCCGGACGCGGATGTTATCTGTATGGGGGACTTTAATATGGTTATGAACAATTGTCTCGACAAATTGAGATTGGATGATGGAGTAGCTGGGGGGGGGGGGGGTTCCTTCGCCGACAACAACCCAAATGTCATTGTTTATGGAAGGTAGTGGGTGACTAGATTTGTGGAGAGTGCGGCACCCTGAGTTGAGAGAGTATACCTGCCACTCATCCACTAAGCGCTCCCTATCGCACATAGATTACATATTTGGAACCAGCGGTCTGGCGATGTGGGTGGATAGTGTGGAGCATGGTAGTAGAGGGATCTCAGACCACAGCCCGGTCATACTGAGACTCAAGTACGGGAAATTAAATAACAGGATGGCTTGGAAGATGAACCCTTTCTGGCTGAAATTGATATTAACTCCCGATAGAACAATTGATCAACTGCATTGTTTCATTTTGTCTCACCAGGAACCTCAGGATATTAATATATTTTGGGATGCCCTTAAGGCATATCTGAGGGGCTGCTTGTCCTCCACAATCTCTTATATTAAGCGGGTAACCTCAAGAGAGGATGAGGTGGTGGAACGGCGATTGAAGGATTGAGAGGCTGCATACATATCTAACCAAACCAGTGGCAATAGGATTGAGTGGTTGGCGTCCCAGCCATTATACAACCAGCATATAGACACTAAGTCTAAGCGCGAATTATTCTTTGCTCGCCAATCCTATTTTGAACTGGGAAATCAAGCAAGTAAGCTTTTGGCCTATCTGGTGCGCCAACATAATACCTCTAATACAATATTGCAGATCTGTTAAGTCGGATGATTTGTTGGTGTCTTCAACTGAGGAGATTCTTGGCTGCTTTTGTAATTATTATAAGTCATTATATGAATCTAAAAGTGGCTCTGATAATCTGGAGTGTTTGGATTACTTGTCGGATGTAACATTCCCTACCTTAGATCCTGATCAGCAAGCCTTTATGGACGCTGAATTCACTGTGGAGGAGATAGAGAATGCCATAACAGACATGGCCTCTGGGAAGGCCCCTGGGCCGGACGGGTTCCCTACTGAATTGTATAGGAAGTACCGAGACATATTAACGCCACTTTTGAAAAAGGTATTTCGGGGAATATGGGAGGGGAAATCTATGCCTGAATCCTTTTATGAGGCCAATATCATAGTGCTTAGGAAGGAGGGGTAGGACCCTTTGGAATGTGGTTCCTATCGTCCCATATCGTTAGTAAATGTGGACTATAAAATCTTTACTAAGATTCTCACCACCAGATTAAATTCGATTATACTGAACCTTATACATCCTGACCAGACAGGCTTTATGCCTGGTAAGAGCACTTCAATTAATATCAGAAGAGTCCAGTCAATAGTTCAATATAGTTCTCTAATGCCAGACAACAAATGGGCACTGGCATCGTTAGATGCCGCCAAGGTTTATGACTCTCTTGCATGGCCTTTCCTCTCCGCATGCCTACAGAGGTATGGCTTCGATGATAAGTTTATAAAATGGGTTAAAACACTATATATGAAACCTAAAGCCCGTATTATTGTGAACAATTCCATATCTGAGTCCTTTTCATTACACAGGGGGACCCGTCCCCCGGCCCTCTTCACCCTTGCGATTGAGGCATTGGCAATACGTATAAGGTCTTCCCCTGGCATTAGGGGTATAGATATAGCGGGTCGGGTAGATACCATAGGTTTATACGCAGATGATAAGGTGATATTTATGGATGAGGCAGAGGAAACTTTGCCTCAAGTGATTGCCACCATAGATCAATTCAGTAAATATTCGGGCTTATATATAAATTGGGAAAAGTCTGCCCTACTACCCCTATCCCATGCCCCGACTTGAGGCTCTTTCCTCGCTGTCTATTGTATCTAGTTTTAAATACTTAGGTGTTCATACATCCCATAACAGCACGCTCGACTTACAACTTAATATCTACCCATTGCTGGAACTGGTTAGAGTTAAATTTGCAACCTGGAGCAAATTACCGCTGTCTGTGGCCGGACGCATCAACCTGATTAAAATGATATTACTTCCCAAACTTAGCTATTCCCTTCAGCACAGTGCTGTAATGGTACCTAAGTCCTTTTTTGTGAATCTTAATTCCCAGGCCACAACTTTTATATGGGGGAAAACCAGACCAAAACTTAAATTGTCTACTCTACAGAGGCCTAAAAAGGGAGGTGGGGCGGCGCTACCAGATTTCTTTCTATATTATTTGGCTGGACAGGCTAAAGCTCTCAGTGAATGGATGCAGGGTAATTATCTTCCTAATTCTGAAAGTCACTTGCTTCACGCTGCAAGAACTGATTGCCCACTGGGTTTCCTGGAGTTGGAGAGGCCTAGTGTCCCTCGTTTACTGCCCCTGCTCCATCTGGCACGATTAGTATGGAGGCAAATTAAAAAAGTGATTGGATTTAAGGATATCATAGCTGAAATGCCCCTATGGAAAACGCCTATTTTCCGATATTACTAAATCACCCGTCCACTGATTTTTGGATTCAACATAATGTCTCCCTGATAGGAGACCTGTACGATCATGGGACTTTAATGTCTTTCGAGCAGATACAGGCTAAACATGATGTCTCGAGATCTCAATTTTTCCACTATTTACAACTAAGATCTGCTCTTCAGTCACACATGAGGTGTGTGGGTTGTGCCATTTCATCCCTACCATTAATAGGAATACTTAATTCACAGGGTCCCCAGGGCCTTATCTCCTCTTTATATACGTACATGCCGTCGGTGGGAGCAGAGTCTGCCATAAGCTCAGTTAAGGGGAAGTGGGAAAGACTCATCCCTAATACGCAGGGAGAGGAATGGGAAGAGATCCTGGAGTCTCCGATCGGAGTATCACCATCTATTAATAACAGAATGATACAGCTGTATATAATAAACCAATCATATTTGACTCCGATACGACTTTTTTAAGATGGGTTGATTCCAATCATCAGAATCCTTGCGTTGTCATGCACCAGATGCAGACTTTATCCAAATGATATGGCAATGTCCCACTATCCTACAGTACTGGAAAGAGGTGACGCTATTCTTGTCATCACTGGTGCAAACTCCTGTCCCTCTTGAGCCACTGGTCTGCTTGTTTGGGGTATGGGAGGAGATTTGGGGTCACCATGTTGGGATATTTCTACGTGAAACGCTGTTTATGGCACGGAAAGTATTGGCACTACGGTGGATGGGGGGTTCATGTCCCTCTCTCAGAACCTGGATTGACCTAGTAAATACGATTGTTCCATACGAGCGCACATTATATCAGAACAGGGGATGCCCGGGTAAATTTGAAAAAATCTGGGAGAAATGGAATTCTTCTCATCTTACATTGTAGAATGGAGACATTGCATGTGAGACACTATGGTGAAGGGCACTAGGCTACGAATTGGTAAATAGTTGACGTAGTTTAGTTTAGGAATTTATAACCGATCTGCATTATCGAAGCGACATAATAGAGGCCTGTGAGATATGATTGATGTACATGCTTATAATAAATAGGCCATTGTTCTTTGTATATGCTTGGGGGATTACGCATGTATTACCCGTATATTAATAAGAGTGTTTAAGCTCTGTACAATGTTCATAACCACAAGCAAATATGTATGCTGTACATTACATCCTTTTCTTGTTTCGAGTTCAAACTGTAATAAGCCATCTCCATCAGTCCAAAAGACTTTGAATAGACAAGAAGCCCACGGGCACCACACCTGCTCCATTCAAAGAGGGGACATGCAAGCCCATCTAATTTAGCGGTTATTACCTACCGGTATTCTGTTTGGTGATTATTTTAGAACTGGCATACGCCTTTAATGTTATGTAGGCCTAAAGCAGTGTTCCCCAACCAATACCTCATGGAGCCACATATGACTTCTGTGTCCCCTACGTTTGCCTCTATAGTAAATACACCTGTATGTACACCTTAAAAAAATTACGCTGACCAGCTGTTCTCTGTGCTGGTGGGGGCTGGAAGTGCTCAGTTATGGAGCTGCTCCGTCTACGGATAGTGGCAGCGGCCAGGTACTGCACATCCGCCCGCTATTCAAACCAGTAGGGTACAACCTCTTTAAAGGGAACCTGTCAGCAGGATTGTGCACAGTAACCTACACACAGTCTCAGGTCGGCACCGTTATACTGATTAAAATGATCCCTTGGTTGATGAAATCCGTCTTGTGGTTGTTTAATCTTTATTTTCAGTTTTCAAACAATGAGATTTTCGTGCTCTGGGCGGGGGGGCTTTCTGGGGTGCTCTGCTTAGGTATGCATCCTTATGGCTTATGACAGGTCACTGATCCCTCACTGGACCTGCCTCTATTTTACATGCTGCATATTATGTGTGGGAAAAAAAAAAAATAACATTCATCACACAGTCGGCACCTGCACTGTAGCATGATACAATGGCTGATATGCATATATTCATTTATGCTTTACTCATACAGTACTGTGGGGAGGGGAAAAAAAAGTATCTTCATCAAAATGCGTTCTGATAGATGCTACGGCACAAGCGCCACCACCGGCACCATTTTGATGGGAGTAATTTTTTTTTCTCTCTAGCAAAACTGGCACCGCCGCCTGCGCAGCAGCATCGGAACGCGATAGATGTTACTGAACAGGCGCCACCGCCATTTTGATGAAGATATTTTTTTTTTCCCCACAATACTATATGATTAAATCATAAATGCTTATATGAACATCAGCCATTGTATCATGCCACAGGGCAGGCGCCGCTTGCGAGATGAATGTTAATTTTTTTTCCAAACAATATGATATGCAGTGTGGAAAATAGGGGGCAGGTCAGTGAGAGATCAGTGACCTGTCATAAGGATGAATACCTAATCAGAGTACCTCATGAAGACCCCCCAGGCCGCCCCAGAGCACGAGAATCTCATTGACTGAAAACAAAAATTAAATAACAACCACAAGACGGATTTAATCACCAGGTATCATTGCAATCAGTATAACGGCGCCGACCTGATACTGTCTGTAGGCTACTGAGAACAATCCTGCTGACAGGTTCCCTTTCAATGCACCTTCCCACCTACTTTTTCTCCCTCTCTCTCTAGTCTGCCTCAATAAACCCATAGCTGTCAATCAAGAAAAGAGGGTGGTGGGGATAGGAGGATCCAAACAGATGAGAAGGTGCACTTACATGTTTGGCAATGTCAAGGGTGCGCTGAGCGCCTGTCTTTGGTTTGAATAGCCATTCTGTCCCTTTAGAGTGTATGGAAAACAGATATATAAACACGTGAACAGAGCCATAACCACATAAATTGATACACAGTTATAGTTACCTGTTATGTTCATTCATATATGAGATTTTATAAAATCCATAATAAGAACTTGAAAGGTTTGCATGGTATTCAATGGAGAGGAAACATTCGGCTCCTTTCATCAATGGTTCAGGCAAAACCATAGCAATCATCTCAAAAGTTGGATATTCCAAAACGGTAAGGTTATGAACGCTGCCGCCCGGTAAAGTGACATTTGCCTGTATGTCGTGAAGACCTGAGCCATGAAGTACAATTGCCTTAGTGGTCCCAATGATACTTAGCTTTACATTAACTTTGCCAGAAAATGTCATTGTGGTGAGATTGGGAAAAAGAGTAATGTCATATTCCAATGGTTTTATGTAGTTGGGAAGTCTACTTTTAGTCCATGGGAAGAGTTGTCCATTTGTAGCAATGGGATACACCAGTTCCATTGGATGAGTTTTATTATGACATCCTTCTTTGGTAAATGTACACTTTGGAAGTAAGTAAATGAGTGTCACTATAGAAACTAAAATCACAACGAGCACGATGCCCACAATTACAGTTCTTGCGGAAGGAGCCGGACAAAGTCCCTCTTGAACCTGTCTGTAGTTCCCTGCATTGTTTCGAAGACCTGAACTTCTGTTCATGAAGGACATGCCCAACAATTTTGCAGAAGATTCATAATCTTCTTCGTCTTCATCCAGCTCGTGTTCTCCTAAACCCCGCACAAGTAGACGAGAGCTTCTTGGTTCATATTCTATGTCTTCAGATTCCAAGGGATTTAGGTTAGGTTCTTTAGCAAGATCAACCACATCCGGTTCCTCCTCAAACATACTGTTTTCTATCATATTTCTAGGCAACTGGGCCCGATCTGTAGTAAAAAAAAATGAAATTATTATTTCCTTTAAAAGCAAAGTATAATTGCCATAATTCTTCATTATGTATTTGAGTGCTTGTAGAGAACCTTTACAATCTAATTCGGATATCATTGATTTACTATGGCACCACTACAATAATATAGTTCTCAAAGGAATTTATCACCTCAGAAAAGCAGCTTTGTTCTAGAAATGGCTCCATTCTTCAGCTATTCATAGGCCTCAACAAATGAATGAAGCAAAAATGTACCGTAATTCCAGAAACACGCCATGAACATGAATTGTGCGTTTTTAGGAAAAAGCAGCCATGTGTTCTAAGCTCATTTAGCCAAAAGAGAATCCGCCTCATACACCATTCAGTATAACATGCATTTTATGCATCAAGGATATCTAGCATGCAATCTAGCCTAAGTAGCACACGATCTACTGGACACAACATAGATATCAAGTAGAGGCCACCATACACATCGGACTAATGTCGCCACAGCTCACCGATATTAACGGGTTCAGCCGACATTTTAATGTGTATGAAGGACACGGAAAACCTATTGTCGAGGGAGATAATGATCTGGCATATCCAATTTTGGACCACAGATTCTTTTGTTCTCTAAAAGATAAGCCACTAAAAGGTGTCAGCTCTCTAACAGAGAGCACGAAAGCACTCAGCCGAAGAAGCACTTCTGTGAATGGCAGAACAGGGTGAAATCATTGCTGGCCAAACCATCAAACACTAACGCAGTGGTCCCCAACTTTTCTGACCTAGAAAGCCACATTCAGCTCTGAGAGAGGGTCACGAGCCACATCCAGCTCCATTCACAGTAGTGGCAACCAAAGCCTCCATTAAGGGTATAATGATAACCAAAGGTTTTCCACAGAAATCACTCCAAAGAAGTACACTGAGATCCAATGGTCCCCAAAATACCCCCATTCAGTATTCTCCCATCAAGGACTCCGAACACACTGTCACATCCAGTTTTGAGCACCTCCTCTGACCGGTAGTATCATCCTGTCTCCAGTATACTATACTTAAATTATCGCTAAACCCCTAAGACCAGTAAATGTGCAACCAGATCTGCACTTCTGTGCAGAGCTACTCACAAAATTCACCATTTTGAGATGTACTCTTCATACCTGTTTGCAAGAGCTGGACCTACTACACCAAGCTGGCAGACAGCCACGAACCATAATTCATGGGACCGCGAGCTACAGGTTGGGGACCCCTGATCTAACAAGTACTAATCGAAAGGACTAAGATTCGATCTCAAAAACAATGGCAGGTCATTGCCATCATTCAGCCCAAAAGGACCAATCGAATCAGAACTTATTACTATTCTGACTTCAAAAAAACTATGTATGGCTCTTCATCCTGAATTATCACAATTTGAAGTCAGAATGGTAAGGAGGTCTGATGCACTTAGTCCATTAAGACTAAGACCCCGATTCATCAAGACCGCCATTGTTCACACCAGGGCTGTGGAGTCGGAGTCGGAGTCGTGGAGTCGGAGTCTGAGTCGGAGCTCATTTTGGTGGAGTCGGAGTTGGAGTCGGTATAAAATGGACCGACTCCGACTCCTAAAATATATAATAAATTGGGCACAGTAGTTCAATGCAGGATGTGCTGAATATTTTTTCATAGGAGTTTGGGAAAGTTATGAAATGTCCTATAAATGGCTGTTCTATTCCTGATCTAAGGCTACATTCACACACAGCGTTTTTCCTGTGTTTTTTGAGGATACGTTTTTCAGCTGCAAAAGTTGATCATCTTTTTAAAAAACTGCATCACCTGAAAGGTTTTTGAGCTCATAGATAATGTTTTCAATAGCAAAAACAGATTAGAAATCTGCTCTATCTATCCATATTTGTCTATCCATATCGTATCTGTACCAAAAAGAATGAAAACCGGGTAGTACACCAATATATATTCTGTTCTATCTAAATATCTTGATTATTGGATCATAAAAATGATTAAATGTCTGAGGTTCACATTGTACTACAATAAATTTTTCACTTAAATATAAGCAATATGTGTGGGAGTTGGAGTCGTGGAGTCGGAGTCGGAGTTGGAGTCGGAGTCGGTGTAAGGGAAATTGAGGAGTCGGAGTCGGAGTCGCAGGTTTGGCTTACCGACTCCACAGCCCTGGTTCACACCAGTCTTGATGACAGGGCGTAGTTGAGCCCTACCTTGCCACAAATTTTACTCGAGTCAGAGAATGGAGTATGATTAGTAATGTTGGGTCCACCACAACTTGTCATAAATCAAATGTGAAGGTGTCGCTACTCATGTCCTACTTCAGTTTGGTGGAGTTGGTCAAAAATGTAGTAAAAACACCAAAAGTCGCAAATGACTTATGGTGTTAACACTTTGATGAATCGGGATTTAAATGCTAGAATTGATTGGTTATTATTTTTGTAACTTTCTATACTGTATGTCTTTCTTTATTAGTACAAGTCATCTGTGGTATATCCAGTACACTGTATGCTATTTAGGCTAGATGATAGACTTAAACAGGTATTCCCATCTCCTATCCTTTACCAACATGTAGTAGTTGTAATAATAATATTAACAAATCCCTTCAATTAGAAATGTAGTACAGTTATTCTCTTTCCTCATATGTAGGTACTGCAGGACCTTAGATATCCACGGTTACAGCCTCTAGCAACTAGCTAACTGTCACTATATCAGTGGTATTAACCATGGATACCCAAGGTCCTGCAATGCCTGCACATGAGGAAAGACAGCGAATCAGAAAAACTATACTATTTTAATTGGAGAAATTCGCTACTATTATTATTATCGCACCTACCACATATTGGGAGAGGATCTTGGAGATGGGAATACCCCTTTAAGTGTCCTTGCACGATTTACCTTTAGGACCAGAGGAAGTATCGCACAAAATGGTCCGTTGGCTGCATTTCATGTGTTTGTGTCCCGACACGGGCTCTGCTCTGCAGCACACCAAATTAAGACAGTTTCTGAACTGGATGTTTGATGCTATCCTATTATAACGAGCACCACTGCTGTGGCAGCACTTAGGACTGCGTAATCCAGCATGGACGCGTTGGATATGCTGTAACATCTGCCTGTGCATGTATTGGGGGTGGTCTCACAAATACCATTTATCGCCAATTCATCAAATAGGGGATAAATGTATGATCATGGGGAGTCTAACTGAAGGGCACGCCACTGATTGAAAAAAAGGTGATTCCATGTCCCCCATGGGAATGGTCACGCATGTTAGGTTCACCAAAATTGATTTTGTATTTTTTTCTGGACAACTTCTCAAAAAAATCATGGACAACTTTTTTTTTTTTTTTTTTTGACAAACATTAAATGGCGGTAATAAATCATTAAGATTAGAAGGGATCCCAGTCTGCAGACCATAAATCCTATATGAAGACATGAGCTGCATGAACTGTAAAAGGGTGATATATACAGTCATAAAAAAAAAAAAAGTTATTTCGAGCTTGAAAAAATTCCCGGAGGCACTACATTTTTTTTTTTTGACGGACAGGAAGGTTTATAGCAGTACGTTTAATTATTGTATTGTTAACGTCGTTACTTAGGACTTGTGTTTTGAAACTGTTAAACTGTAAAGCGCTGCAGAATATGTTGGCACTATATAAAGATTATTATTATTATTATTAGGTTACGTCACCTTTTCTTCGACTTAACCTCATGGAACACAGCTAACTTCACTAAACCTGAAGGAAAAAATTCTTAAAAGGTTAAATGGGTATTCCTATCTCCAAGATCCTAGCCCAATATGTATTAGGTGTAATAATAGCAAATCCCTCCAACTAAAACTTTAGTATAGTTCTTCAGATTCGCTGTCGCTTACGTCATGCAGGGCATTGCAGTATCTTAGGTATCCGTGGTTAAGTCCACTCTTCTAGTGATAGACAGCTCTTAGTGGTCGTAACAACACCTATGACATATAGGAATAAGATCTTGGAGATGGGGACACCGTTTTAAGTTCCCACTATGAGTTTTTGGTGATGCATATTTTTCCTGTGCAAAAAAAAGCAGCATCTCACAGCTCTAACAAAGTGGATGGAATATATGGAAAGCTCATCATCCTTACTGCGTTTTTTTATTTTTTAAACTGCGTAAATGGACCCGCGTTGCACATTTCAAATCTGCGACATGTCAATTTCTCTTGCTGGTACCAGAATTGCATGAAATATGGAAAATCCAAAAAGGTAAAAAATTCATTTAATCCACATATGACTGTATCGATAGAGTTTGTTAAAGGCAAATACCAGGCGGTATCAAAAACAAACTGGCTTTATTTATTGCATGACCCACCAAAAAGAGACAAAGGCGCAGGAAAAAAAAAAATGCACTAATAGGTGCAGAAATGCTGCGACATGAAAAACTCAAATACTCACTGTAAGAACGTAGCCTCACATTTAAAGAAAAACGTGAGATTAGAAAAAACACGGCCGATTTCTTACAGAAACAGCGCCACTTCTCTCCTGGGGCTGGATCTAGTATTGCAGCCAATGCTGTCAATTTCCGTTCTAGTCATTTTGATAGTCTGCTAGATGTTGTGATTCATTGCCAAACTTTTATCTCATTTCAAAACACAAATGTACATGTTTTACAGAGAAAACAAGCAATGTAAATTACAATAATCCAAGCCGGAAAATGACAAGAATAAACGGTTTACATCGCCTGAGAAAGGATGAGATTGAGGGTGAGTGCACACAGTGCGGATTTTTCCGCACAGATTTGCAGGTAAAACCGCAGGTAAAGTGACCTGCGGTTTTCCTGCGGATTTGCCAGCGGTTTTCCCCTGCGGTTTGACACCTGGACAATGGAACAGGTGTCAAACCGCTGCGGAATCCGCAGAAGGAATTGACATGCTGCGGATTTAAAACCGCGCGGAAAAATCTGCGCCGTGGGCACTGCGGTTTTGAAATCCCATTGGCTAACATGGTACTGTACATTGCTTGCAGATCTGCTGCGGATCCGCAGGGCCAAATCCGCTGCGGAGTCGCAGCAGAATCCGCAGCGTGTGCACATACCCTCCAGCATGAACAGATGGAGACGGCTGCTCCTTGCATTAAAATAAAAATGGATGTTTATATAAAAAGGAAATAATTCTAAACCACAGGGGGCTTTGGAAAAATAACCAAAATTATAGTATAATAGCAAAATGCTGATGGCTGTGTCCACTAGTTATCAAAGGGTCAAATGGATACGTGATAAAATTATGACTTATTGCTAATGTGCTCTGTGAACTGACGGTAAAAACTAAGCACATAGTAATGTAGGGGGTATAGCCCCTAGAAAATGTGCTCCTATAGTGCTCTAATCGCGGACTCTGAAGTTGAATTAAATCGCTAATTCGGGAGCTCGGTGCACCCTTGGTGTGGCCAAGAGGCTCAGGGACCTGTTCTGCATGCCCAGCCTCCCTCACAGGTGACTGACAGCTCAGGCGAGTAAGTACTGTCTATCACCAGTAGAGATGAGTGAATATTTCAATATTTGGTTCTGATTACGATCGCCGTATTCGCCATAGTCGCCAAACGCCATTGGAGTAATGGGAATACAGAGGACCAAATATGTTCGGAAACGATCAAACATAAAATCGACACAAAAATATGGCAAATTCGGATTCGGCGATTGTTTTCCCAACATATTTGCTCATATCTAATCCCCACTGAGGCTGGATGTGCAAAACCAGAGGGCAGAAGGGTGCGCTGAGATGTTTAGCCATGCCAAGGATGAACCCAGCCCAACAGAAAGATGCCATCGCTGGCCGCGATGACACAGAATGCGGAGGCTGCAGCCCGGTCATGGTCACCAGGTCTACACCCATTAAAATTTCTCCTTCTACACCTTCTCCTACTCTAAGAGCCTAAAAATGCCAAGATGACAAAGAGGACCGCGACTGCAAAAAGACCTACGGAGAGAATAACAAGCCCTCCAAATAAAAGGTATATTTAGAATGAACAATTTTATTGAAACAAAATAGATAGTTAAAAGGTTTTTGTTTTTTTTTACATTTAGAGATGTTTGCCGACCATACAAAAATTAAAGAAAAAAAAAACTCTGAGCAAACAGTTAACATAGGTTGCGTCTGGACTTGCATACTGTGCGTGCATTGCAAGTCAAGCTTACATCAAAAAGCAGATAAATGCATGAGATAGCAATATCATCAAAGCAAGTTCATGGTTAGAAAAGAGCAAGGTGCGTGTGACAAGTCCATGGAAAGCACAGACGCAGGCAAGGAGTACTAGATGTGCTGGAGCTGGTCTCTGGTGACGCCTATGAATAAGTGTGGATTTTCCTCACCAGATAACCATGACTGGTGCACAGATATACGGACCCCCGCCACAGGCGGAGGAAGACTCAGAGTCATGCAAACTGCAACCTATGCAGTTTTATAAGTAGATTCTTGCAACATCATGGTGTGCTTGTAATTGTGCTGCCTTTGCTTGGAAAGTTTACTTCTATTTTCTATGGAGTGATTATTGCCCTATTTGCTATACGGCATCAATTTCTCAGATTATGACTAACTGATATCTGGTACTGCCAGATTGGGTAGGAATATTTGTGGTGCGTTCTTCTTAAGTCCCAATTTTCCATTGCAGCTTTCTTGTTTTTTTCCGCAAAATGCTAATTTTATTTATATGCCTTTTTTGGCTCACAATGCCCATCAAAGGTTTTATCCTCTCAATATATTGCAATCATTACATGATATGGCACTGTGGAGTTACAATTGCTCATTTTGCTTTTTGACCCAGTTCATTCTCCTCTTTCCTCTGCTCTATGTAGAAACAGGAAGTACCACATCTTGTACCTGAATTTATCATCCCCCTCTTCAACTCTTGACCCAGCTCCTGCCTCCCCCCTCGGATTGACTTTTGCAGTGACTTATGACTCATGCAGGGGAAATTGACCTCCTGTTTCTACTTCGGATTCAGCTAGCCAGCTTTATAAAATCGCATGATGTCATAGACCTAATGGAAAAGACAAGCATAAGCTGGGTAGAAAGGTAAAATGAGCAATTGTAAGTACACAGTGCTATATAATAATAATAAATGTTATTTCTATAGTGCCGACATATTCCGCAGCACTTATGACTGCAGTATATATTAAGAGGATAACAATTCTGATGTGAGGAGAGCTTCATTAACTTCTGAATTAGTGGCAACTCTATACCAATTATACCAAAGTTTGCAGACACAACAAGGCTTCTCTGCTGAAGGACAGATTGTAGTGAGATGAAAGGATAAAGCTCCTACATATTTAATGGAATAAAGATGTGCACAGCTTTATAATCTTGTACAACAGACTGCCAATTACATCTCTCCCAGGTAGTATCCGGCCTTCAAAGGCAGTCATTACTTCTTGCACAGTCAATTTGGCAACAGATTTTGTTTTTTTAATATGGAGGAATTTCATAATTAAAATAAAAAATAAAATCAATGTGTCAGGGTTATAATGTACGGAAGAGGAAAGTCAGTACAAGTGCTCTGTGTCAAAATGCAATAGTCAACAGTTAGGGTATGTGCACACATAGTTTTTTGTCTCTGCGGATTTTGTAGAGAAAACTGCAGGAAATCTGCAGGACAAAGTGCTGCGGTTTTTCTGCGGTTTATCTGCGTTTTTTCTGCGGTTTTACACCTCATAATGGATGAGGTGTAAAACTGCAGCGTTTCTGCACCAAACAATTGACATGCTGCGTTTTGAAAACCGCAGCAAAACCGCGCGGAAAAAAATGCAGCATGTGCACAGCTTTTTTTTATTTCCATAGGAAATAAAGGTACTGTACAACGCAGCAGAATCTGCTGCGCTTCTGCAGAGCCAAAAACGCAGCGGAAACGCAGCAGAAACCGCAAAGTGTGCACATACCCTTAAAGGGCTGTGTCCTCTTTGACATTAAAGGTAGTCTGTCACCTCATTTTTGCCCTATGAGATGCAGTCACCGCCATCAGGGGCTTATCTACAGCATTCTGTAATGCTGTAACTCTAGCAGTCACATACATGGCAGCACTGACGGGACTTGGAGCTAGTGGGCCCTTAGCCATGTCAACCATGATTGTTGTTGACAGGCGCAGACTGTTGTATAATAGGTTAGGCTAGGTTCACATTAGCGTTCGGCTGAGCTGCGGAGGGCTGCATACTTCCTCTATTAAGCTCTGCATACTTCCTCACTTCCGTTTATCTTCGCCTACTTCTGCATGCGTCCTCTGTACCTATCTTTAACACTTGGTACGCAGGACATGCGGATGTAAGCGGATGCGTCGTTTTGACATGCCAACCGAACGCAGAAACCAGCCTAAATCAGAGTCCTATGCGAGGTGTCTGACATTTCCAGTCACTGTGAAAGAGGAACTCTGGACTTTTTCACACGCTCTCGGGACACCTTTTCTGACGTTACTTTAGAGCATGATCAAACCAAAAAACTCTCTAACCCTTCAACTCTTATGTTGTTTCTCACCGTCCTAAACCAGTGAGGGAAGTTCCTTTTTTCAGTTGTGAAAGTAGTTTTGTAGACATAGTTATCTCTCTGCAAACATTCCACTTATAAAAAAAAAAGGGGGGGGGGGGCACTATAGACTTTTGTCTATGTTTTAACGCCCAAAATGCTGATGTTTATGTGAAAAATATTAAGATTTAAGAGTCCTCAAACTTTTTTTCAACAATGCCAGACTATAAGTTTGACGTAAAGGCAACACAGCTCGTCACCCAGAACACACCATCCCCACTGTCAAACATGGTGGTGGCATCATGGTTTGGGGCTGCTATTCTTCAGCAGGAACAGGGAAGATGGTTAAAATTGATGGGAAGATGGATGGAGCCAAATACAGGATCATTCTTGAAGAAAACCTGTTGGAGTCTGCAAAAGACCTGAGACTGGGACCGAGATTTGTCTTCCAACAAGACAATGATCCCAAACATAAAGCAAAACCTACAATGGAATGGTTCACAAATAAACGTATCCAGGTGTTAGACTAGCCAAGTCAAAGTCCTGACCTGAATCCAATCGAGAATCTGTGGAAAGAGCTGAAAACTGCTGTTCACAAACAATCTCCATCAAAACTCACTGAGCTCGAGCTGTTTGCCAAGGAAGAATGGGCAATAATTTCAGCCTCTCGAAGTACAAAACTGATTGAGACATACCCCAAGCAATTTGCAGCTGTAATCGCAGCAAAAGGTGGCGCAACAGAGTATTAAGTTAAAACGGCCGAATAATATTGCCCACTTTTCAGTTTTTGAATTTCCAAAAAGATTTAAAGTAACTACCGTATATACTCGTGTATAAGTCGAGATTTCCAGCCCATTTTTGGGGGCTGAAAGTCTCCCCCCCCCCCTTCGGCTTACACTCGAGTCATATACCGGGGTGGGAGAGTGGGGGTGTCAGAGACCATACTCACCCCCTCCTGGCACGTCTCTGCAGCCCCTGCTTCTCCCTCGGTCGTCTGCTTCCTGCGTTCAGCGGTTACGTGGTAATGCTCATTAAACTCATAAATATGAGAGTAATTATGAGTTTAACGAGCGGTACCACATGACCGCTGAATGCAGGAAGCAGACGACTGATGGAGAAGCAGTGGCTGCAGAGAAGACCGTGAGCCAGGAGGGGGTGAATATGATGGGGGCAGAATGCTGTGACATTCAGGTCTCTGCTGAAGTCACTGCAGAAACCCGGGAGACACAGCGGCGGACGGCGATGGAACAGGGACCAGTAAATATTGCCGATGTCGGGGGCTCAGGACACCGTCACCTGGCCCCCAGCGTTGGAAAGGTGAGTATGTCTTTTTTTTTTTTTTTTTTTTATTGCTGGAGCAGCAGCAAATAAGGAGTATTTATAGAGCAGCATTAACCCTTGTGCAGCAGCATATTATGGGGGGTATGTATGGAGCATCTTATAGGGCAGCATTAACCCTTGTGCAGCAGCATATTATGGGGGTATTTATGGAGCATCTTATGGAGCAGCATTAACCCTTGTGCAGCAGCATATGGGGGGTATTTGTGGAGCATCTTATTGGGCCAGCATTAACACTTGTGCAGCAGCATATGGGGGGGGGTTTCATCTATGGAGCATCTTCTTGGACCACCATTAACCCTGGGCCTATACGCGAGTCAGTAAGTTTTCCCCGTTTTTTGTGGCAAAATTGGGGGGTGGGGTGGCTTATACCCACGTATATACGGTAATAAATTTCGCTCAACTTCACAATTTTGTTCCACTTGTTGTTGATTCTTCACCAAAATTTTACATTTGGTATGTTTATGTTTGAAGCATGATATGTGAGAAAAGGTTGAAAAGTTCCAGGGGGCCGAATACTTTCGCAAGGCATGGTACCTCTGATATTATCTCATACAGTGTTTTTTTTTTCAGTTATCTTTACTAAACAGTAATGCATGGTCACTGATCAATGAAGTTGTCTGATATGTTGATTACATACATTGTTCATGCTTGACAGTTTGTTGGCATTCCCAAACAGAGGAGGAAAAACTATGCAAATAGATTAAGTAATCAAACAATTCAGATTGGCCTCATTCACATCTTCTGGATGATGGTTGAAGGCCAGTTGTGAAATTATATAAACAGACTTTTTCTTCTGGTCTGTGACTCTACAGATCAGCTTAGGGGACTACGGCTTTGGCTGGAAGAACACAGGACTGCTTCATTGACCATCACTATCACTGATACCCCAGAGATGTCTTAAAGAATCCAGGTTGGGACAATCGGGTCACCTGGACATATACCTCACTGCTCTCGGTTAGATTCTTAAGCTTGTCGTTACCTCCTCGCTGTGGGAGGGCCCACCAAAAGTGGAGAGCCACTGGTGGGGGTATTCGGTACTGGAAGCAGCCCTAATCCCAGCGAGTCAGCGGAAGGGTGAGACTCTGTAATTTGCACCATCTTGAGTAATTGCTGGCACTGTTCTGTATGCTATTGTGTGCTGGTGGTTCAATAAATTGTCATACTGTTTTACCCTCACCGTGTGTTGTCTGAGTAGTGTTCTGCCCACAGGGAGAGAGCAGGCGTTCAGTGTTATCCCATCCCTTGTAGATTGTGAGCCCTCGCGGGCAGGGTCCTCTCTCCTCCTGTACCAGTTATGATTTGTATTGTTTAAGATTATTGTACTTGTTTTATGTATACCCCTCCTTACCTGTAAAGCGCCATGGAATAAATGGCGCTATAACAATAAATAATAATAATAATGAGCCCTGGTCCATGCAGTCTTTCTAAAGATAGCCGGGCCAGCAGACGAGAGCACCCACTGATCCCCGCCTTTCCACAATAACCATGTCACAAGGTATCACAAAATCTCGGGAAACACAGTTCTCAGAGCAGAGGAGCGGTGCCGCTCTGAAAGGTAAATCTGCTTTATTTTTTTTTTTTTCAAATTTTAAGGCCTGTGCACACATTTTTTTCTGGCAGATTCCGCCTGGAACATGTCAGAAAAAGTGCTAATAAAAGTGCTACATAGTATTAGCATAATGCACAGCAATGTAAAAACGACATTAAATACGTCCCGTTCTTTCATCACTTCTTTTAACTGCTTCGTGCTTTGAAAGCTAGGAAGCGGTAAAACGCAGCAGCGTGTTCATTCTTTGGGCGGCTTCTGCTTGGAAGCTGATCGCTATTTAAAATTTAACTTTATAAAAAAATAGATGCCGCTGGTGAAGCAAAAAAAAAAAAAAAAAATTGTTGATTTACCATGTGTGATTGCCATCTCATCTCCGTTTTGAAAGTTTTCTCTCCCATATGCCGGATACAAATGTCCTTTTATTACGTTTTCTGAAGGTGGCTGAAAATCATTATGTTTTTTCTTTTTCAGAATGATTTACTTAGTGCCACTATTTTTAATATATCTACACTGGACAGGGTTGGTAGAAAAAGAGTAAAATGTGGATGTGAAGCATAAGAAATCCTTCCTGGGTTCTGTAAGATGGTGGATCTTGCCGGGTCGGGGTCCAGTGACTTATGTCACTATACACTCCATGTTAGCAGAGTGTGAGAATTTTTCAGGCGGCCTCCTGACTAGCGAACGCACTTATTTTATCTGGTATCGGTACAAGAGCCCGAGATGAAGAACATCAGATATAAAAGTGAAGCTTCAGGTCCAGCTTTTCTATTTCCTCAGCAGACTGTGCCCCTTCTAGCTTGTATCCCTCCGCTTAGCAAACTGCCTAATCTAAGGCACATCCATGTATTCCGTTCTGGTTGCTAGGCGATGACGTCTTTTGGCACACCACTTTTCCTTGATGCCTTGCATGGCATCCACCCAACTTGGATACAGTACAGAACAGAATCTGAAATCTGAGTTTGTGTGAGCCGCTTCCAGGATCCCGAGCCTTACTAAACATCCTCATGTTGTAGGGGCAGTGGGCGCTTGGATACATTTTAACCGAATTTCCTGGAATGGGTATTTCCTGCAATCTGTCTGTGGGTAGAGCACAATGGTTCAGCTGGTGTGCTATGGTTACCCATCCTAAATATTGTGCCATGGAGGAGATAATTCCCCCAGCTGTCCAGGTACACTACGTGGGCTGTATTTGCTACATAGCTGAACAAATAATTGTTCAGATTTATTTCATATCGCTCCCTGCCTTCCACATTCTCAGGATGTTCTTGATATCAGAAATGATTAATTATACCCGGTGATATAGCTACAATACACCGAGCTTGTTCTTACCAGCACTTGTAATGTGGCCATTTTCCTTTTTTTTGCCGTGTGTTCATCTGTTTTATTAGAATTTACTTCCTGTTAAATATTTTGTTTCATGATACAGTGAACAGGAGTTGAAGAAGCTTTCTATGTGCCCAAGTCTGGGGTTTCTGAATGTGTCTGTGTGTGTGAAGGCTGAGGCATGATCTAATGATGTCATTGCGCCTACTGTATGGAGACTCCGATGCATAGGCTGAATGGTGGGGCACAGAGCCAACAGCTCCCTGCTCCATTACTGTAAGCAACTGTACGAGACTGATGCATAAGCTGAATTGTGGAGCAGAGAGCCGACAGCTCCCTGCTCCATCACTGTAAGCAACTGTACGAGACTGATGCATAGACTGAATGGTGGGGCACAGAGCCAACAGCTCCCTGCTCCATTACTGTAAGCAACTGTACGAGACTGATGCATAAGCTGAATGGTGGAGCAGAGAGCCGACAGCTCCCTGCTCCATCACTGTAAGCAACTGTACTAGACTGATGCATAGGCTGAATGGTGGGGCACAGAGCCAAAAGCTCCCTGCTCCATTACTGTAAGCAACTGTACGAGACTGATGCATAGACTGAATGGTGGGGCACAGAGCCAACAGCTCCCTGCTCCCTCACTGTAAGCAACTGTACGAGACTGATGCATAAGCTGAATGGTGGAGCAGAGAGCCGACAGCTCCCTGCTCCACCACTGAACACAACTGTACGAGACTGATGCATAGGCTGAATGGTGGAGCAGAGAGCTGATAGCTCCCCGCACCACCACTGTACGCAACTGTCTTTGCTTCTGAATGAGGCAGATACTATTGAAATTGAGACTATGAGCTGGGAGTGTATTGCTTTTTGGCCTCTGATTGCCCCATCTGTTGGGTCCCATAGCTGCAGCGAGGCCTTATGCTATTAGCAATATGACACTGATATTGTATCTGTCCTATGTTGGCTCCTCATAGCAGCATTACTGATACAAAGTACTTTACCACCATATATATTGAAATTCATGCTTGCGGTTTTCATCGCCCCGACTATAAAAGATGGTGGGAAATGGAAGTAAATTACCGTAAAACATATGATGTCGTATGGCTCCAGGCTCTCTCATTTCTTGGTGTAGCGTCGTGGCCCTCTCATTCCGCTACTTATCAGGGGTCAGACCTTCTCTGCTGTAATGTAGAATCTGTGCCACGCTGAGTCAACATAACTTTACATGTGTTTTTAACAAACTATTTAGGCATGCAGCTCTTTTTATATTATCTTTTCTACAGAGATGCCAATGGGAAGCCTCATGAAACAAAACACTGCTGTTTAAAAACACAACAGAAATGTGAACAGCGATTTAGAAATGCAGTTTTTTGTAGTTTTTCTGTAGTGTTTCCCTATTGACCTACAGCCGACATGCAGTGTGACACCAAGCTAACCGAGGAAAGTACAGAATGGTAAATGATGACTAATATTCCTACACCTCCAGGGACTCATTGCAGGATTGCCCAGCAGCACCCGTGTCTGCTCAGATCATAGACACTGTTATTTCCCCAAAACGCCCACGTCCCCAAGTTGTCACCTCTGCATTTCTTTTAGGCTAAGTGCACACGTTGCAGAAAATTTCTGCTGGAAAACCTGACTCCCTTCCCACAAACCGCGCTTTTTTTCTGCGCAGAAAGCACGCTGTATTTATGCGTTTTTTCCGCGCGTTTTCAAAACGCATAGAAATAGCCAGAAACGCGGAAAAATCCGCGAAATTAATGAGCATGCTGCGATTTTTACCGCGATGCGTTTTTTTCACGGTAAAAACGCATCAGTATGCACAAAAAGTACAACATGCATAGAAATTAATGGGAAGCTTATTTTTAGCGGTTTTATTGGAAAAACCGCTAAAAAAAAAACGCTGTGTGTGAACACAGCCTGAGGGTAGAGGTGTTTTCACATTTCACAAAGGGGGACAAGTGGTCCCTTTTTCTTTGCTTTCAGGACCCACTATCAGCTTTGGTGCGTTAGCCGCTTGCTGGAGAGAATTCATGTAAGGTCCCCCCCTTATCAGCTTTTCATCATTGCTCCTATTTTCAGCTTATTTTTCTACTTCGAAACATAAAGAAAATTCCACAAAAGTTTTTTTTCTTATAAATCTGAAGCTGCCTTTTTCTGATGGGCAACAACTAATGGTACTCTTATCTCAGGTTATCATCATGTTTCATCCCACATTCGAGATTCCGTCAGGGGCTTTTATCTGAAGTCCCGGAAAATAAGATGTGGATATGCTGCTGACAGAACCATAAACTTCAATAATAAAATGGAGTCCATAATGTGCACCTCTGCACCCCGAATGACCTTTTTATAAAGCCACATTGGTCTTTGAAGTTGGAAACGATAGCGCTGTAGACTGCGTCCTGCTGCAGTATGTACCGCCTCTCTCTACCAGTATGTCCCTGTCTGTACATTCTTCTGAGGAGTGCGGGACAACCAAATGTATCTGATGGGAGCTCTAAGTTTAATGGGGTTTTCCCACCTCCAAGATCCTATCCCAGTATGTAATAGTTGTAATTATAATAACATTAGCAAATACCTCCAATTAGAAATGTAGTATAGTTTTTGATTCGCTATGTATCTTTCCTTATGTGCAGGCATTGTAGGACCTTAGGTATCCATGGTAAATCCACTGATGAAATGACAGCAAGTTGCTAGTGGTCATATCCATGGATACCTAAGGTCCTGCAATGCCTGCACACGAGAAAAGAGACATAGCGAATCAGAAGAACTATACTACATTTCTAATTGGAGATATTTGCTAATATTAGAATTACACCTACTACATATTGGGATAGGATCTTGTAGGTGTGAATATCCCTTTAAATCCTACTTTCTGCTCCTCTGCTCTAAATGGAAACAAACACTGACCTCAGGGAGAACAGTGGTAATGGTGGTTTCCGAAAGGAGCCACCCCTTGGCTGGGTACTTCCCTGGAGGACGATCTGGCTAGTCCCGTGTTTGAGACTCTTAAATGAGGCTCCACTGACTTTATTTGCATATTCATATTTCCCAGGGAGCAATGCACATAGGATTTCACTGATTCAGCGCCTTTGACGGCTGCCGCAGTATTTTCTTTGACTGGTCTCCCTGAGGTCAGTGATTGTTTCGTGATTTTGGTCTACTAGGCATTGCTCCCACCTAGCCAGAATCCTACTCCACACTGATGAAGGGCAACACCCTGAAACAGCTGTCTGTGGATGGATACCTGGCCTTGGTATTTCCCTTGTCATATCTGTAAACTCGTAAAGAGCTGGATATTGACTTAAAGGGCCACTTAATATGGTGGTAATGGTGGTTTCCGAAAGGAGCCACCCCTTGGCTGGGTCCTTCCCTGGAGGAAGATCTGGCTAGTCCCGTGTTTGAGACTCTTAAATGAGGCTCCACGGACTTTATTTGCTAAATGGAAAATGACAAATTATGAGCATGGTGGCGGGAAGAGTGGTCTCAGCTGCTGTTGCCCCTGTATACTGTTCTGGAGTTTAAAAAAAGAAAGGGACGTTGATGGTTGTGGCTGAGACACCATCTACTTTTCAAAGTAAAGATTTATGGGGTTGTCTCGTTATTAATTGTGTAAAATTGCAAAAGTGCTGTAAAAACAAACCACTTTGTAATCTACCTCTTATCCCAAATCCTCCCCATTCTCAAGAACCGAAGGATTTACAATTCTACAGTTGCCTAATTGACTGGCCACCTCTGCAGCTCATCAGAGATGGACAGTCTCCAAGGCAAAGAGCACACAATTGCACACTTTGCTGTGGACCTGCAAGCACTGCTCTGAAGATGGCCGGATCACTGGATCCAGCTAGCTGCAGTTCCTCTCCACTCTTCCGATGCTTCCACTTGAAGAAAATTGGACCTCAAAATGTTTCCGGTCATGTAACATAAAATCAGATGGGACTCACCCTCCCTGGTCAAGGGCACGTTCTTCACTGTTGCAGCAATGAAATCATGTCTATCTCACATCACCACTGCAGCCAATCACTGAGCTCAGCGGTTTGGCCGAGGTAGGCTGGCTGCGGTGGTGAGCTGAGCTGTTAAAGGGACGCCACCGCCAAAACATAAAGACCAGAGCAGCGGTGGAGAACTGGCCCTGGACCAGGGGAAGGTGAGTACTTTAGGATTTTGTTATGTTACACATCAGGAAACGTCTAGATCCAGGTTTTCTAAAAGTGGAAAACCTCTTGTAATATCTGTCTCAGTGACTGGTTGATCCTCTTTGATTACAGTGACAGACTGGTGTTGATCCTGGTGTAGGAATAGGAGATTGGTCCTTTGAGACTCGGTGTTCTGACTTTGAGGCCGGAGTCTATGCCAGTAATGATGGGAACATAATGTTTCCTAATTACATCTTCCCTGGTAAACGCAGGACGTGTAATCCACGTCTAAAGGTCCTTACAATGACCCTCCCAAGCTCAGACATGATTTTTGTGTCCCTCTGCACGTCTCCAGCAACACGACTAATAATGTAGATGAATTATGGCCTCCAAGTCCTTCTTTGTAAAGTACGGGTGTCACAGAGGGCATTGGTTTTGTGTATAAAGCGATACTTTTCTTCCCCTACTGTAACTATTCCCTTTTATTTTCCTGTAGAACGTTACATTACATTAGCCTCAATAAGTATTATTGTCATTTGTAGCATAAATATGTACGGTGGTTCAGTTTGGTTTTGAAAATGTATCTTCGTGCCAAACCAAGCGTACTTGGGATTTCACACTGTGCAAGTGCAATACTTGCTGCCTTCATCCCCTACAATGAAGCAAAGCTGTGTTTTTGCATCTAATATATTAGGAATTGCCCTGATTCTGGAACTTGCAATCCACTGTGGTTTCTCTTTACCAGCATTCTGACAGTACTATGAGTGCAAGGACTTCATGCTTTACTCCTACCAATGTCCTATGGCTTTCTTGTCCCAAACTAAAAGCCTGTCTCGCTGTTATTCTAGCGTTCAAAAAAAAAAAAAAATAGAAAAAACCAAAAAAGTATGAACTGTGATATGAACTGGTGTGCATGTAAGAGCACGTTCACACTGGCCACTAAACAGAAAAAAACAAAGACAAACATAATGATTAAATACCCTGCAGTAAATAAGCATCATAGTGCATGAAAATACTATACGCTACTTAGTTAACATGCTTTTTGACAAAAAAAACGAAAGCCATCTCGCCTCGTGGCGGCGACCATAGTTGGGGACAGTCCTAACTCTAATATTAAAAACCTTACCGGGTATTTAATCATTATGTTTTTTTCTATTGTAGTGTTCAGTATGACGGACATGAGAGTGGGAGCAGAGACTTTAAGATCCCACATTTTTTAAGATTCGCAGATCCTATTTAGCGCATTGTCAAATGAGATCTGCAGCTACAGTGATCATTTATTGTCATTTTTTTCATTCGCTGTGAGATTTGTGAGCTGCTTTTTTTTTGGATCATTATCACATAATGACAGCCCCTCTAATAGCAATTCAGACGCCTTAGGGTATGTGCACACGCTGCGGATTCTGCTGCGGTGTACAGTACCATTACAATCAATGGAAATAGAAATCCACAGTGCACACGGTGCAGAATTTTCCGCGCGGATTTGCTGCGGTTTCAACACCGCAGCATGTCAATTCTTTGTGCGAATTCCGCTGCGGTTTGGCACCTGCTCCATGGCAGGTGTCAATCCACAGGGGAAACCGACAGGCTAAACCACAGATCTTTTGACCTGCGGTTTTACCTGCGGATTTACACAAATCCGCGTGGAAAATTCCACAGGACAATCCGCAGTGTGTGCACACACCATTATTGTAAAAACCAAGATGCTGATGATCGGGTATCTGTGTTCTAGAAAGAGCAGCGGTGCGCCGTACAGAATGATCAATAGGCACTTAAAGGGAATCTGTCACCTATTTTTTCGCATATAAGATGCGGCCACCGCCATCAGGAGCTTATCTACGGTATTGTGTAATGCTGTAGATAAGCCCCCGATGTAACCTGAAAGAAAAACGAGTTGTATTATTCTCACCAAGGGGCGGTCCGGGTCCGATGGGTGTCGGGGGTCCGGTGCCTCCTATCTTCTAGCGATGACGTCCTCTTCTTTGCTTCCCGTCGCAGGCGCACTGCTCTGCCCTGTTGAGGGCAGAGCAGAGTACTGCAGTGCGCAGGCGCCGGGAAAGGTCAGAGAGGTCCGGCGCCTGCGCACTACAGTACTCTGCTCTGCCCTCAACAGGGCAGAGCAGTGCGCCTGCACCAGAGCCGCGACGGGAAGCAAAGATGGGAGGCGCTGGACCGAACCGCGACACCCATCAGACCCAGACCGCCCCTGGGTGAGTATAATATAACTCGTTTTCTTCTCTTTCAGGTTACATCGGGGGCTTATCTACAGCATTACAGAATGCTGTAGATAAGCCCCTGATGGCGGTGGCCGCATCTTATATGCGAAAATATAGGTTACAGATTCACTTCAAGGTAAGTTCACACTGAGCGTTTTTTTTCAGCATTTTTTTTTTCTGCAGCAAAACCTGATCTCTTGGCAGGAAAAAAGTTGCAGAAAAAAGCATGTTTTTCTTGTGTTTTTTTGTAGCAGTTTTAGCATGTTAGATTTGTCTCTTGTGCATGCTGTTAAGGTTTTGTGTTGGAAAAAAAAAAAAAAAAAGCCCTGCGAAGCCTGATACCTGCATTTTTGATACGTTCTTTCATCACTCATTCAAGTCAATGGGTGAAAAATGCTGAAAAAAGGCTGTAAGAGCATGCTCCTTCAATGTCCAAAAAAACATGTGGATCACAAAACATTGAGGACCAAAAAAAAAAAAAAACGATGTGTGCATGAGATTTCTGACATCTCATAGGCTTTTCTGGTACTGTAAAATGCAGCTGAAAATTAGCATAAAAAGCAGCAAAAAAAAGCCGTGAAAACGCTTAGTGTGAACTTAGCCTTATAGAATGTCACAAATGCCATTGTGTGTAAAATACCTTTAATATATTCCTTTTACCCTCAAATATTAATAATATGCATATGTACTGTGTCATGTATCTACAGTATTGGCCATAAGTATTGACACCCCTGCAATTCTGTCAGATAATACTCAGTTTCTTCCTGAAAATGATTGCAAACACAAATTCTTTGGTATTATTATCTTCATTTAATTTGTCTTAAATGAAAAAACACAAAAAGAATTGTCCTAAAGCCAAATTGGATATAATTCCACACCAAACATAAAAAAGAGGGTGGACAAAAGTATTGGCACTGTTTGAAAAATCATGTGATGCTTCTCTAATTTGTGTAATTAACAGCACCTGTAACTTACCTGTGGCACCTAACAGGTGTTGGCAATAACTAAATCACACTTGCAGCCAGTTGACATGGATTAAAGTTGACTCAACCTCTGTCCTGTGTCCTTGTGTGTACCACATTGAGCATGGAGAAAAGAAAGAAGACCAAAGAACTGTCTGAGGACTTGAGAAACCAAATTGTGAGGAAGCATGAGCAATCTCAAGGCTACAAGTCCATCTCCAAAGACCTGAATGTTCCTGTGTCTACCGTGCGCAGTGTCATCAAGAAGTTTAAAGCCCAAGGCACTGTGGCTAATCTCCCTAGATGTGGACGGAAAAGAAAAATTGACAAGAGATTTCAACCCAAGATTGTGCGGATGTTGGATAAAGAACCTTGACTAACATCCAAACAAGTTCAAGCTGCCCTGCAGTCCAAGGGTACAACAGTGTCAACCCGTACTATCCGTCGGCATCTGAATGAAAAGGGACTGTATGTAGGAGACCCAGGAAGACCCCACTTCTTACCCCGAGACATAAAAAAGCCAGGCTGGAGTTTGCCAAAACTTACCTGAAAAAGCCTAAAACGTTTTGGAAGAATGCTCTCTGGTCAGATGAGACAAAAGTAGAGCTTTTTGGGCAAAGGCATCAACATAGAGTTTACAGGAGAAAAAAAGAGGCATTCAAAGAAAAGAACACGGTCCCTACAGTCAAACATGGCGGAGGTTCCCTGATGTTTTGGGGTTGCTTTGCTGCCTCTGCCACTGGACTGCTTGACCGTGTGCATGGCATTAGGAAGTCAGAACACTACCAACAAATTTTGCAGCATAATGTAGGGCCCAGTGTGAGAAAGCTGGGTCTCCCTCAGAGGTCATGGGTCTTTCAGCAGGTCAATGACCCAAAACACACTTCAAAAAGCACTAGAAAATGGTTTGAGAGAAAGCACTGGAGACTTCTAAGGTGGCCAGCAATGAGTCCAGACCTGAATCCCATAGAACACCTGTGGAGAGATCTAAAAATGGCAGTTTGGAGAAGGCACCCTTCAAATATCAGGGACCTGGAGCAGTTTGCCAAAGAAGAATTGTCTAAAATTCCAGCAGAGCATTGTAAGAAACTCATTGATGATTACCGGAAGCGGTTGGTCGCAGTTATTTTGGCTAAAGGTTGTGCAACCAAGTATTAGGCTGAGGGTGCCAATACTTTTGTCTGGCCCATTTTTGGAGTTTTGTGTGAAATGATCAATGTTTTGCTTTTTGCTTCATTCTCTTTTGTGTTTTTTCATTTAAAACAAATTAAATGAAGATAATAATACCAAAGAATTTGTGTTTGCAATAATTTTCAGGATGAAACTGAGTATTATCTGACAGAATTGCAGGGGTGTCAATACTTTTGGCCAGCACTGTATATATAAAAATGAGTGTGTGTGTGTGTGTGTATCACCAACCAATCACAAAGCATCTTTCATTTCACCAGAGCTGTTTAAAAGCTGAGCTGTGATTGGTTGCTATGAGCAACAGTTTTCTCACTTCACGACAACACCTCAGCAGACACCGACATGGTGGGAGAAATCTAGCATCCCCGGGAATATAAGCTCCCAGCCATTGTCTGCCCCCCAGAAAGGAGCAGAGCACATGACAGAAATGAATTCCCCCCTCCCTGTCCATATACCCATCACACATCCTCCATCCCATAGGCACATCTTCCCTCTTAAAGGGATCATTGGTGTGGAAGTCAGGGCAAATCCATCCAGCGCTTTGGTTTTGACCCCAGGCCTCTCCTTAAAGGGATCCCCGGTATAGAAGTTAAGATGTGGGATATTAGGGGTAGTAGTTCGATGGCTCTGGCTGACGGGATAATGTGGGATATTAGGGGTAGTAGTCCGGTGGCTCTGAGGGGATGATGTGGGATATTAGCGGTAGTAGTCCGGTGGCTCTGGCTGACGGGATAATGTGGGATATTAGGGGTAGTAGTCCGGTGGCTCTGACGGGATGATGTGGGATATTAGGGGTAGTAGTCCGGTGGCTCTGGCTGACGGGATGATGTGGGATATTAGGGGTAGTAGTCCGGTGGCTCTGGCTGACGGGATGATGTGGGATATTAGGGGTAGTAGTCCGGTGGCTCTGGCTGATGGGATGATGTGTGATATTAGGGGTAGTAGTCCGGTGGCTCTGGCTGATGGGATGATGTGTGATATTAGGGGTAGTAGTCTGGTGGCTCTGGCTGACGGGATGATGTGTGATATTAGGGGTAGTAGTCTGGTGGCTCTGGCTGACGGGATGATGTGTGATATTAGGGGTAGTAGTCTGGTGGCTCTGGCTGACGGAATGATGTGGGATATTAGGGGTAGTAGTCCGATGGCTCTGGCTGACAGGATGATGTGGGATATTAGGGGTAGTAGTCCGATGGATCTGGCTGACAGGATGATGTGGGATATTAGGGGTAGTAGTCCGGTGGCTCTGGCTGACGGGATGACGTGGGATATTAGGGGTAGTAGTCCGATGGCTCTGGCTGACGGGATGATGTGGGATATTAGGGGTAGTAGTCCGATGGCTCTGGCTGACAGGATGATGTGGGATATTAGGGGTAGTAGTCCGGTGGCTCTGTTATTTTGGCTAAAGGTTGTGCAACCAAGTATTAGGCTGAGGGTGCCAATACTTTTGTCTGGCCCATTTTTGGAGTTTTGTGTGAAATGATCAATGTTTTGCTTTTTGCTTCATTCTCTTTTGTGTTTTTTCATTTAAAACAAATTAAATGAAGATAATAATACCAAAGAATTTGTGTTTGCAATAATTTTCAGGATGAAACTGAGTATTATCTGACAGAATTGCAGGGGTGTCAATACTTTTGGCCAGCACTGTATATATAAAAATGAGTGTGTGTGTGTGTGTGTATCACCAACCAATCACAAAGCATCTTTCATTTCACCAGAGCTGTTTAAAAGCTGAGCTGTGATTGGTTGCTATGAGCAACAGTTTTCTCACTTCACGACAACACCTCAGCAGACACCGACATGGTGGGAGAAATCTAGCATCCCCGGGAATATAAGCTCCCAGCCATTGTCTGCCCCCCAGAAAGGAGCAGAGCACATGACAGAAATGAATTCCCCCCTCCCTGTCCATATACCCATCACACATCCTCCATCCCATAGGCACATCTTCCCTCTTAAAGGGATCATTGGTGTGGAAGTCAGGGCAAATCCATCCAGCGCTTTGGTTTTGACCCCAGGCCTCTCCTTAAAGGGATCCCCGGTATAGAAGTTAAGATGTGGGATATTAGGGGTAGTAGTTCGATGGCTCTGGCTGACGGGATAATGTGGGATATTAGGGGTAGTAGTCCGGTGGCTCTGAGGGGATGATGTGGGATATTAGCGGTAGTAGTCCGGTGGCTCTGGCTGACGGGATAATGTGGGATATTAGGGGTAGTAGTCCGGTGGCTCTGACGGGATGATGTGGGATATTAGGGGTAGTAGTCCGGTGGCTCTGGCTGACGGGATGATGTGGGATATTAGGGGTAGTAGTCCGGTGGCTCTGGCTGACGGGATGATGTGGGATATTAGGGGTAGTAGTCCGGTGGCTCTGGCTGATGGGATGATGTGTGATATTAGGGGTAGTAGTCCGGTGGCTCTGGCTGATGGGATGATGTGTGATATTAGGGGTAGTAGTCTGGTGGCTCTGGCTGACGGGATGATGTGTGATATTAGGGGTAGTAGTCTGGTGGCTCTGGCTGACGGGATGATGTGTGATATTAGGGGTAGTAGTCTGGTGGCTCTGGCTGACGGAATGATGTGGGATATTAGGGGTAGTAGTCCGATGGCTCTGGCTGACAGGATGATGTGGGATATTAGGGGTAGTAGTCCGATGGATCTGGCTGACAGGATGATGTGGGATATTAGGGGTAGTAGTCCGGTGGCTCTGGCTGACGGGATGACGTGGGATATTAGGGGTAGTAGTCCGATGGCTCTGGCTGACGGGATGATGTGGGATATTAGGGGTAGTAGTCCGATGGCTCTGGCTGACAGGATGATGTGGGATATTAGGGGTAGTAGTCCGGTGGCTCTGGCTGACGGGATGATGTGGGATATTATAGTGAATGTGGCTATGCGGAGTGGGCGGGGCTAGATAGATAGATATAATCATAATTTGTTATAACTAACTGTAGTTAGTTACTATGCCCGGGCAGCGCCAGGCTCTTCAGCTAGTATAATTATACAAGTAAACCTCTATGACAGGGTTCCCCAACTCCAGTCCTCAAGGCCCACCAACAGGTCATGTTTTCAGGATTTCCCTTGTATTGTACAGGTGATGCAATTATCACCTGGGCAATACTAAGGAAATCCTGAAAACATGACCTGTTGGTGGGCCTTGAGGACTGGAGTTGGGGAACCCTGCTCTATGAAATCAGGCTGGCATGTTGGGGTATTACTATAGCGGGTACAGGGGTTGCAATCGCATTGGGCCCTTGAGCTTAGGAGACTCTTTAATGTTTCTTTGGCCTATATAAATAGAACATTACTATTAAAAACCTGCAATAATTGGGGTCCCTTTTGGAGATTTTGAATGTCATTTTGGTCATAGCTTTATTACATTTGTTTCCCTTCTAATATGTGTGTGGTTTAATATTATTGAGTTATTCCCACCCTCATTCCACAATCTACAGCAATATAAGAAGCAGCACTGAGTATAAGTAATGGAGAAAGCAGTAAGCAGTCTCACTTGCTGTATTGATCCCACTGATCAAGTGACAGATCACTAGGACACCAGGGATGACTCACAGCTACTGGATCTTATCACTTTCAACATTTTTTCAGCATTGTTTTTTCACCCATTGAAAGTAATGGGTGTTGAAAAAGCACTGAAAATCTACACCAAAAAATGCAGGTATCAGGCTTTGCCATGTTTTTTCCACCAAAACCTGTTTAAATAGAATGAGATTTTTTTTTGCACAAATCTTTATCAGCATACACAAGAGACAAATGTAGCATGACAACAACGCTAAAAAAAAAAAAAAAAAAAAATGCCTAGTGTGAACATAGTCTTAGGGTACCGTTACACATAGCGATGCACCAGCGATCCCGACGATATGAATCGCTGGTGCACCGCTAAGTGGTCGCTAGTGAGCTGCCACACAGGCAGATCTCACCAGCGACATAGCAGGGGTCGGGGGTCGCAACTTACCTGTCAGACGCGGCAATCCTGACGTCCTCCCGCCCGCGTCCACGCGTCGCTCGTCGGCGCCACAGGAAGCCCAGCAGAAAGCTGACGACGAGAAATGGGCCAGGACCTTCTCGCGCGATCAGCGATAACCAGCGGGGGAGCCGGGCGGAGGTATCACATGTAGCAATATCGCTGCTGTGTCACAAAACCAGTGACGTTACAGCGATATCGCTATGTGTAACGGGGGCTTTAGGGTCACTATGCCGCTGCAGTCATATGAACCCAAAATCAAGTGGCCACTGGACGATGGCTTTTTTCTGGTGCTCTACCCAGACGCCTACATAGCATATGACAAAACTCCAGAGAAAGTAAATAGTAAAAATATAATGAACAGAATAAAATGACACTTAGTACAATGAAAAAAGTGCCAAAGACAAATGCAGAAAAAACAAGTACTGCAGACATGTGTATAACCCACTAACACTGCAGCAGCGGAGCAGCACAACAAATCTGATATATTTATACTCTACATATGTTTGCGCCAGGGGAATTTTAGGCCAAGGACCTAATAACCAAAGAATGCCCATGTGTAGGAGTGGAGCTGTTAATTTTGCCTCTATATGATGTTCTGAAGACAGGACAGCGACCTATTCTGAGCTCAGACACATATGATAACAATACCCCCTGACTATTACTACAGCGTTATTAGTACTAATTCTAAATCTTACATGTAACAAGTCCTGCCGTCGGCCTCTACATATTTGCACAATTATGTTGTTGTGTTTTAGACTCAAAACATCGAAAGATGCGCCCGTGAGTACAAGCAGCCATGTTTCAGCTCCATATTAAAGCAGCACAGAAGTCCATAGGTTCGGAACACTGTGCACCGGAGCTTTCATACACTAGCAGACGGTGGAAATCAAGCCTCAATTTTTTTTTTTTTTTTAGAACACTACCTAAAAGAAAAAAAAGTGTTGTTGTTGCCCACAGCAGCCTCAGAGCAGCTATCATGTTTCCATATCGAGTTATGACACAGGGAATCCAGACTCAGGGCTCGGTTTTGCCACGTTCCCACGATGAGCTTTCGGTGAGGCTTTAATGTTGCAGATTTTCTGCACCTACTAAGTAAATCAGGTCACTTGCAGGGTTCTTAGTGTGCTTTTTGTCTCTTTTTGGTGTGTTATACTTTAAATAAAGCTGGTTAGTTTTTCACACTTCCTGGTATTTTGTCTGTAAGCAAAACTTTATTGATATAGACAAGTGCAGTGTATAGGCATATTTTTATGCATTCCCGTAGCGGAAACGCACTAGAAACGCATGTGCATTGTTTATGCTGAAAAAGAGAACAGACAGCGCCTCCAAAAATCAGACAATTATCTAATGGCTAAAACAAATAGAGGCGCCAAGCGCCCTACACCGGAATACTAAGCTGCAAATGATAGACAAAACCACCTAATTTGTCCAAAAAGTCCGAAATTCACATAAAATGAAAATATTATTTGCACTAGAGTAATATCCGGAGAGAAATGGATAAGAGTCTGCAAGGTAGGGGGATTTACATACAAGCTTACACGCGGTGCCTTCACCGTCTCTGAGTAGCGGCCAGCATGCGGTGAGCGGGACATCTGTCACCGGCCGGGACAGCGTCCAATATCCACGCCATCATCCTATGTTCGGAGCATTTTGAAACTTATAGCCTTATTTGGGTTGCGGCATGTATCGGTGCTCTCTCATTGGATCCCCCTAGCCAAGGACCGTTCACCGTTCATTTTTGTGCTGAGACTAATGTCCGTTTGGCTGGTCGTAGTAGTCATTTGACTTTTTAATATTTTTATTTCACAATCAGTGCAGGCATTGCTGTGTATGCATTGTGAACAGACCTACCGGAGTGTTGTTTTTTTTTTTTTTTGTTTGTTTGTTTTTTTTTAGATATTTTGGATCTTTATACCAATTTCTGAAGGGATTTTTTTATGAGTGCTTTTATGTAAATCCCACTACCTTGCAGACTCTAACTTATCCATTTCTCTCCGGATATTACTCTAGCGCAAATAATATTTTCATTTTATGTGAATTATCTAATGGCGCTAGCCAAAAATATACTGAACATGAGGTTCTTAGTTTAACATTCTGATCAGACCGTATGGAGCCCACTGCCATGTCGCAGCAACCCTCTTAGTGGGTCCCTATCGATCACCGCCACAATGCACCAGTAGGGCAGATGGCCCGATGCCTCACGGCGCCCATGCTGCAAGACCGAGTCCCCAAAACTCCAGACCACGCCGCCCCACCAGCACAAAACCGCAGCAACAATGGCCGCCACACTGCACCAACACCAAATGAAAGGAGCATTGAACCTCACCTACCTCAAGCTCTCCAGTGAGACCAGAAATGGGCTAGACCCCTTGGTTTACAGTCTCCTGCTAATTTTAAAATCACCTGTGCCAAATGGGAGGAGTGCTGGTCCAAGAAAGGGGAAAGAACATGCTACGCACCAACAAAGAATGGACAGCTGACCATACCACATCTCCTGGGCAGGGAAGCAAAAGAGTATACACATATTACATCAAGGGCTCGAGGCTGACTGTCTGTGAGGTAAAAAATTGCTTAAAAACAAGCAGGGAAATGTTTTACCTCACAAAAAGATTTAGCTGCTATCGTGTGCTGTAATATCCGCATACTCACTTTTTCTTTTTCCCCTGTCCAGGAGCTGTGGTGTGATCAGACCATGCTCCTGTACAGCCAGACACCGCCGTCGCCATTACACAGCAGGAGCACATTTATAAGATTATCTCAGCACAGGAACATTTTATTTTAATCACATCCAATTGTAGAACTTGTTATTATTCCAAGATCTAGTGAATAAAATGAACTTTTGGTTTGTGGGAAAACCCTTTTAGCCCCTTAATGACCAGGGGTATTTTTGGTTTTGCATTTTCATTTTTTGCTCCCTTTCTTCCCAGAGTCATAACTTTTATATTTTTTTTGGTCAAAATGGCCATGTGAGGGAATATTTTTTTGCGGGACGAGTTGTACTTTTTGAACGACACCATTGGTTTTACCATATAGTGCACTCGAAAACAAGAAAAAAATTTCAAGTGCGGTGAAATTGCAAAAAAAAAAGTGCAATCCCACAGTTGTTTCTTGGGGTTTTTGTCTCACCATGTTCACTAAATGCTAAAACTAACCTGAGATTATGATTCTCCAGGTCACTATGAGTTCATAGACACCAAACATGTCTAGATTTTTTTTTAAGTGGGTGGGGACCACTGTTTGGGTACATGTCAGGGCTCGGAAGGGAAGTAGTGACATTATGAAATGCTGACTTTGATGGAATGGTCTGCGGGCATCATGTTACATTTGCAGAGCCCCTGATGTACCTAAACTGTGGAACCCCCCCACAAGTGACCTCATTTTGGAATCTAGACCCCCCAAGGAACTTATCTAGATGTGCGGTGAGCACTTTGAACCCCCAAGTGCTTCACAGAAGTTTATAATGCAGAGACGTGAAAATAAAAAAAAATAAAAAATTTTCCACAAAAATAATTTTTTAGCCCCCGATTTTTTATTTTCTCAAGGGTACCAGGAGAAATTAGACCCCCAAAGTTGTTGTGCAATTTTTCCTGAGTACGTGGTTTACCCCATATGTGGGGGTAAACCACTGTTTGGGCACACGTCGGGGCTTGGAAGGGAGGGAGCACCGTTTGACTTTTTGAACACAAAATTGGCTGGAATCAATGGTTGCACCATGTCGCGTTTAGAGACCCGCTGATGTGCCTAAACAGTGGAAACCCCTCAATTCTAACTTCAACCCTAACCCCAACACACCCCCAACCACAGCCCTAACCCCAACACATCCCTAACCCCAACCCTAATTCCACCCTAACCCTATTTCCAACCCTAATGGAAAAATAAAAATAATTTCTTTATTTTATGAGTTGTTCCTGCCTATGGGGGTGATAAACGGGGGGTTTATTTACTTTTCATTCTATTTTGATCACTGTGAGCGTTTTTCACAGTGATCAAAATTCATGAATGAAAGGAAATTGCAGCCGGCGGGCGCACTGCGCGTGCGCCCGCCATTTTCCAATATGGCGGCCGGCGCCCATGGTCCGGGACCGCGGGACACCGGGAGCCATAGCGGCACTCTGTGAGTACCAGGGGGTGGGAGGGGGGCAGATGATCACAGCAGCGGCACATCGCCGCTGTCATTCAGTGGCGGGGGGCAGATCGCCCCGTTAACCGGTGGGGGGGGGGGGGGGGGGGGGGTCGGACCGGTGTCACCAGCTATGTCCGATGCAACAGCAGCGTCGGACATGGCTGGATTGTAATATTTCATCAATTTTCATTGATGAAATATTACTATCGCTCTGCTTGGCTGTTTCACTTTTAACAGCCAATCAGAGCGATCGTAGCCACGTGGGGGCGAAGCCACGCCCCCCGTGGTGAAGTACAAAGCCCCCTGTATCTGCGGGTCGGGTGACCTTTCAGTGACCCCCCCCCCCCGCAGGGGGCTTTAAAGTCATGACGCCACATAGGCATCACTGGTCAGATTGGTACCAGTTTTCATGACTATGTGGCATCATCGGTCGTGAAGGGGTTAATATCAGCCCTCGGCTTTCCCTCTGCTGGTTATGAAGATTATGCAGGAGCTCACGCAATTTTTTTGTAAAATAAACAGATATTGCGTTTGACGCAGATTGTGTGTGTGTCTCTTATTTAACTCCTTATGTACCATTTTATTAATGAGGGTATCTCTGTGTGTGTATATATATATATATATATATATATATATATATATTCACTTATATTTGTTTTGTGTGTAAACATTATGTTTGAACATGGTATGTAATGATATTATGGTCTTCAATGGAGACTGTAAAAGAAGAGATTGGACAAGCAAATGACATCACAATTTTTTTTTTGTTAAATAATATATCTTTATTTAGCTTACAAACCCGCAGACAAATCCACATAAAAAACGCGCGGATTTTGAACTGCGTTTTCTGCCAAGAGAGGAAGAATCTGCACAGATTTTTACAAGAGCAAATCTGCAATGTGTGCACATAGCCTAAATGGTCCTGTTAAAGAGATATATCTGCTGAGTAAAAAAAAAAAAAAATGTGTACAGACCGCACACAAATGACAAGTCCCACCATGCAGAGCTGCCCTAGTTCCTGATCGGCACATACCCCAGCTCTTGGCCATGGGAGGAAGTACAAGTCACTTATGATATACGAGTATAACGAAACAGAAGGGGCTTGCAGCTCTTTGTGTGAGAGAACTCAGGCGAGAATGTTTCTGTTGCGTCACCAGTCCTGTGAGCTCATCATAAATCAAGTCGGTGACATATAATCTCAGCAGTGGCTGAAGCTCTCTTACGCCACTGACTTTATTTATGGTGAGCTCATAGGGCTGGAAATGCAGCAGAAACACTCGCTCCTGTGATAAAACAGGCAAAGGAATGTGTTACTCAAGCAAGTAATAGCTGCATCTAAGGCTACTTTCACACATCAGGTTTTTTCCGACAGGCAGGATCCGGCTGTTTGTTAAAAAACTGGATATGGCGTAAATTTTGGAGAACTGAAGAAACGGATCCGTTTTTTCCGCCAGATCCGTCTAGCAGGTTTATATCTGTTTCCTGGGAGCTAGCCAATTGGCTCTGAGCATGCGCAGACTTAAAAAACCGGATCCGTTGGCCGGATCCGTCTTATTCCAGATCCGGCGCATTCCGGCGCCCATTGGCTTCCATTATAGCAAAAAAACAGAGGCGCCGGATCAGGCGCTGTCCAGTTTTTGGCCGCAGACAAAAAACGTTACTAGAGACGTTTTTTCCATATGCCGGAATGAAACCAGAAGAAACGGAAGGCCATGCGGCACGATCCGGCGCTAATACAATTCAATGAGAGAAAACGGGATCCGGCAGCAGCTTTCGCTGGATCCGTTTTTTTAACAAATAGCCGGATCCTGCCTGTCAGAAAAAACCTGATGTGTGAAAGTAGCCTAAGGCTGTGTGCACACGCTGCGGATTTTGCTGCGGTTCCGCAGCGGTTTTGGCCGCTGCGGACCCGCAGCAGTTTCTGCTGCGGTGTACAGTACCATGATTCCCTATGGGAATCAAAAACCGCAGTGCAGACGGTGCGGAATTTTCCGCGCGGATTATCTGCGGTTTTCAATCCGCAGAAAGAATTGACATGTCAATTCTTTCTGCGGATTCTCCTGCGGTTTGCCATCTCCTCTATTGAGGAGATGAAAAACCGCAGGACAAAACCGCAGAGCAATCCGCAGGTAAAACCGCAGGTCTTTTGACCTGCGGTTTCACCTGCGGATTTTACAAAATCCGCGCGGATGAATCCGCACCTAATCCGCAGCGTGTGCACACAGCCTAATGCTGTTTCATCTGTACCCGCACTAATCAAGAGCTGTGGTATGTGCCGACCATAAACTGGAGCAGCTCTGCATGGTTGGACACAAAAAATAAAAGTATGCAGCAGGGGCACATGTTTAAGGGTGCTTTCACATTGCGTTCAGGGACCCGGTCATTAGCCCCATCGGGGCTTGCCTCCGAAACCCCCACAAAACCATTACAGTGCATGCGCCGACGGGACCACAGACTATAATGTCGAATGCTGCTTTGCGTGCATCATTTTCGAGGGTGTACACCTACTGAAGGCGGACAGACTGTATCTGGGTGTCTGTATCCAGTAGGTATACACACTTGAAATTGATGCACAACAAAGCACACATTTGCTCTGTCGGCACCATTATAGTCTATGGCCTCGTCAGCGCATATGCCCGAATCCTGGGACGCAAGCCCCAATGGGGCCAATGAATGGGTGCCAGAACACCCTAAGATTGTCTTAGCACAGGAACTTTTTTAATACATTCAAGTGTGGTGCTTATTATTATTCCAATATCTACTGACCCAAACGGACTTTGTTCATGGGACAACCCCTTTATGGCTGTCAACCAGCACTATAGATCTATGGGTCAGATCTATCGCTCTTGTGGTCATAAGGGACCTGCAGGTCAGAACCTATAGTACTGAATACTTTAGAGGCCCATCTTCCCATTACACACAGCGGGGTCTGATTTGAGTGGGGGTATGAGTGAAGATACATGATAAATGTACAGCAAAGACTATAAAGCCGCCTCCTTCACCCTGGAGATCCGGAGGCACAGCTATATCATTTCTTGCTTCGGTCTCTACCAGGTTTAAAACTTTTTAAAAGTAATAACCTCATCAGTCCTTAGGCCACAAATTCAAAACTCCCAATGTTTCTATGACAACCAGAGCTCCGATAGTCACTGCCGTTCCCTCACAAAACAGTTCCCTAACCCCGACTGGGCCAGATGTCAATGTTACTCATTGCCAAAAAGCATGATTTCATGCAAAACTACCATCTACCATGCCCAAATGAGAACTTCTAATACGTTCCTTCCATGGTCGGAGCGCCATGACACTACAAATCAGGACAAGGAAAGAGTAGGCACCGAGTTATTCTATATGGATGAGCGATTATGTGCCACACAATTGTTAATCAGAAGAACTAGCAACCAGCAGTCCTGTGTAAGGCCAGCAATAGTATGGTCACTCCCTGGGTATGGCCAGTCATCTAGATATGGCACAAGTTGCTTGGTCTTGTATTGATACTAACGGCAATTTGTTTTGGTGAAGGATAATAGCAGATTATTATTATAGCGTCATTTATTCCATGGCGCTTGACATGTAAAATAGGGGCATAAATAGACAAGTACAATAAACATGAGCAATACAAGGCACACACAGATAATAGTAAGCACTGGTACATGACTAGGCAGAAGCTGATAGCTTCCCCCTGTGGGCATTGCCCCCATGTTGCCTGCTCTTTGTGACCTTCAGCTGCTCCATAGTTCAGGCTGCAGATGGCACAGGAGGAGGAGGCAGCAGCACAGGAGGAGGCGGCAGCAGCAGCACAGGAGGAGGAGGCGGCAGCAGCAGCACAGGAGGAGGAGGCGGCAGCAGCAGCAGCACGGGAGGAGGAGGCGGCAGCAGCAGCAGCAGCACAGGAGGAGGAGGCGGCGGCAGCAGCAGCAGCAGCACAGGAGGAGGAGGAGGCGGCGGCAGCAGCAGCACAGGAGGAGGAGGAGGCGGCGGCAGCAGCAGCAGCACAGGAGGAGGAGGAGGCGGCGGCAGCAGCAGCAGCACAGGAGGAGGAGGAGGCGGCGGCAGCAGCAGCAGCACAGGAGGAGGAGGAGGCGGCGGCAGCAGCAGCAGCACAGGAGGAGGAGGAGGCGGCGGCAGCAGCAGCAGCACAGGAGGAGGAGGAGGCGGCGGCAGCAGCAGCAGCACAGGAGGAGGAGGCGGCGGCAGCAGCAGCAGCACAGGAGGAGGAGGCGGCGGCAGCAGCAGCAGCACAGGAGGAGGAGGCGGCGGCAGCAGCAGCAGCACAGGAGGAGGAGGCGGCGGCAGCAGCAGCAGCACAGGAGGAGGAGGCGGCGGCAGCAGCAGCAGCACAGGAGGAGGAGGCGGCGGCAGCAGCAGCACAGGAGGAGGAGGCAGCAGCAGCAGCACAGGAGGAGGAGGCAGCAACAGCACAGGAGGAGGAGGCAGCAGCAGCAGCAGCACAAGAGGGGGCGGCAAGAGCAGCACAGGAGGAGGCGGCAGCAGCAGCACAGGAGGGGGCGGCAGCAGCAGCACAGGAGGGGGCGGCAGCAGCAGCACAGGAGGGGGCGGCAGCAGCAGCACAGGAGGAGGTGGCAGCAGCAGCACAGGAGGAGGTGGCAGCAGCAGCACAGGAGGAGGTGGCAGCAGCAGCACAGGAGGAGGTGGCAGCAGCACAGGAGGGGGCGGCAGCACAGGAGGAGGTGGCAGCAGCAGCACAGGAGGGGGCGGCAGCACAGGAGGAGGTGGCAGCAGCAGCACAGGAGGGGGCGGCAGCACAGGAGGAGGTGGCAGCAGCAGCACAGGAGGGGGCGGCAGCACAGGAGGAGGTGGCAGCAGCAGCACAGGAGGGGGCGGCAGCACAGGAGGGGGTGGCAGCAGCAGGTCTCCAGCTCTGACCACAGAGCAGCAAAGTAACAAAACAAACAGCCCAGTACTGGGCAGGGCAGACAGAGAGCTCCCAGCCTCACCAGATCCTCTGCTGGATTTCTGCACCCAGCTGATCGCCCCCTATGTGACCACCCCAGATAGGGACCACTCTGATCCATGCACCCAGGAGGATTGTCAGAGGCTGTTTGGGAACCCACGTCACAAGCTGCTGTCTAGCTCCCATGTGCGGGGCTCTGGTCAGTGCTCACCGTTAGATGCAGAGTCCATGGTCAGGCTGAGCTTGTCCTGTCACTTCTGGTTCTGGTAGACCCCCTGTGGAAGCAGTGCAGCAGCTAGCGCTGAGCCATCCTGCGCAGGCAGCCCGCCGGTGTCAGTGCTGGGACAGTGGAGGCGGAGAGGAGCTCTGTGTTTGTGCTGCTCACTTCCTCTCCCCTGTCCCCGCCCTGCCAGGCATCATGTCTGCCCTCCCACACACACCACTCCCCCAGCAGGCACGCATGGCAGCCTGACCCCTCTGTTCTGTGGTGGTCTGCAGGTTCTCTGCCCACTGTGATGTGGTGGTGGTCCCTCTGTGTATGCCAGACCAGCAGCATGGATTTACCGATGGTCACTATACAAAGAGGGGTGATATTAACCCCTTTACCCCCAAGGGTGGTTTGCACGACAATGCCCAGGCCAATTTTTTACACTGTCCCTTTATGAGGTAATAACTCTGGAACGCTTCCATAGATCCCGGTGATTCTGACATTGTTTTCTCGTGACATATTGTACTTCATGATAGTGGTAAAATTTCTTTGATATGACTTGCATTTATTTATGAAAAAAAAAATGGAAATTTGGTGAAAATTTTGAAAATTTCGCAATTTTCATGCCCTTAAAACAGAGAGATATGTCATGCAAAGTACTTAATAAGTAACATTTCCCACATGTTTACTTTACATCAGCACAATTTTGGAAACAAAAGTGGTTCTGTAAAACGTAACACGGCTCTCCCTTTTCAGCGACGCGATCGGCATACACAGTCTGATCCTTAACGGATCGGTTTGGGGATGACCAAAGTTTATGGGGTTGGTACAAGTTCCGTTTGTCAACTTAGTCCATCGGCGTTACCATTTTGTTTGCCGGGTCTGTGGTGGATGGTGAAGTCCAGAGGTTGTAGGGTTAAACTCCACCACAGCAATCTGGCGTTGTCTCCGGAGACCCGATTAAGCCAGACTAGGGGATTATGGTCCGTTAGGAGGGAAAACTGTCGTCCATACAAATATGGTTGCAACTTCTTGAGTGCCCATACTACCGCCAGCCACTCCTCGATGGCCGCATAGCTTACTTCGAGGGCAGTAGTTTCCGACTCAGGTAAGCTACCGGTTGTTCTTGGCCGTCCGGCCCGACTTGGCTCAGCACTGCTCCCAATCCAAACATAGAAGCATCTGTGTGAAAAAGGAAACGTTTAGTTGGATCGGGTGCGGCCAATACAGGGGTATTGGTGAGGGCGTCCTTTAGTTGGCGGAAGGCTTCCTCACACTCTGAGGTCCAGGTTACCTGGCGGGGTTGGTTCTTACGGGTCAAATCAGTGAGGGGCTTGGCTACGCTGCTGTAATTGGGCACGAATTTCCTGTAATACCCCGCTGTCCCTAGAAACGCCATGACCTGGGTTTTAGTGCGTGGGATGGGCCATTTGGCTATGGCCTCAATCTTGGCTGGTTCTGGTCGCTGTTTCCCACTTCCCACCCAATGCCCTAAATACTGAACCTCTGCTTTGCCTACGTGACACTTGTTTGGGTTCAGGGTGATTCCGGCCTGGTGGATCCTGTCCAATACTGTCTCTAGGTGATTTAGATGCTCTTCCCATGTCACACTATAGATGGCGATGTCGTCCAGGTAGGCACAAGCATAGTCCTGGAGACCATCCAGAAGCCGGGCAGCCAGCCTTTGGAAGGTCGCCGGGGCATTCTTTATCCCGAATGGCATAACTCGAAACTGGAATAAGCCGAACGGGGTGACAAATGCCGACTTGGGAATAGCGTCAGGACTAAGGGGAATCTGCCAGTAGCCTTTGCATAGATCGATGGTGGTCAAATACTTTGCCCCCGCCAGCCGGTCTAACAACTCATCCACACGCGGCATGGGGTATGCATCCGTCACTGTTTTCTCATTGAGCTTACGATAGTCTACACAAAACCGTGTAGTCCCATCCTTCTTGGCCACTAAAACTACGGGGGATGCCCAGGGACTATCTGACTCTTCAATGACCCCTAAACGCAACATCTCTTGTATCTCTTGTCGCATCCCCTCTGCTACACAGACTGCCACTGTCCGGTCCGTCTTCTCTTGGTCCCGGACGAGATGAGGCTTCACAAGGGTCAAAGTTGCCCCGGAATCTCTTAGTCCCTGCATACGTTTCCCATTAGCCCACACAACCTGTCAATGCTGTTGTCGATTATCTGCTCGGGCTGCCTGCATGGGGTCTACTTCATGCAGCACTTCCTCCATCTCTTCCACCCCTTGGTTAGTCGTAGCCCCCAATGCCGGGTCAGCTTCGTCTTGGTAGCAGTGTACAGCAGCCCGGCTGAAGGTAGCTGTTCCCGCCTTTGGCCCCTGGGTATGCTGAGTCCGGTTGGGACATTGTCTTTGCAGGTGGCCCAGCTGACGACAGGTGTGGCATCGCGCCCCAGGGGGACTGTGGTAGGCCGGGTTTCTAGCTGGTCCCCCTACAATCTTCGGTGGTTTGGGGCCCTCCAGGTGCATGGGTGGGCCCCTAGTGACCACCTTTGATCCGGACAACTGCGGCCTCCTGGCATCATGATGGTCATCGGCCAGACGAGCGGCTTCCTCAAGAGTAGTTGGCCGCCTGTACCGAAGCCATTCCTGTGTCTCGGGGTTTAGTCCATTAAAGAATCGTTCTAACAGGAAGAGCTGGAGGACGTCCTCCTTAGTGGTTGCTTGGTTCCCTTGTACCCAATGTAGCAGTGACCGCCGTAATTTACAGGCCCATTCAGCGTGGGTATCGGTTACTCGTTTTATAAGTCCGCGGAACTTTTGGCGATAGGCCTCTGGTGTCAGCACATACCAGGCCAAGATCACTTCTTTGATCCTCTCATAGTCCATACAGTCCTCATCAGGTACCGTGCGATAGGCGTCCGCTGCCCGGCCTGTCAGCTTGCTGGCCAGAATCTGAACCCGTTCCTCCGGCTTCACTTGATGAAGGGCACACTGCCACTCAAAGTCCTGCAGAAAGCCATCAATGTCTTCCTCTGCCTCCCCCAACTGTCGGAAGGCATTATACTGGATCTTTTTGTGGCTTACTGTTGAAGGTACCTGGTCGAAGGCCAGAGCTCCCCTGCTTGCTGGCTCTCCTCTCTCCGCTCTGCCATCTCCATCTTGGCTAGCTCTATCCTGGTCCGCTCAGCCATCTTTTCCTTCAGATCAGTACGCACATCAGCCATCACCTCTGGTATGATCTCTACTGCAGGGTTTAGGCCATAGAACGCCAGTCTGTTCTTTACCTCCCTCTGGAATTCGGTCTCCTCCACATTCACATTGGGGGGGAGCTGCACTGTCGTGTTCCATGATGGCTGCTATCAAATCCGCTTTTGTTTTGTTGCTGGCGATCAACCCTCTGGCTTCCACCAGATCTTTTAATGTAGTCCTCTTTAACTTCTGGTAGTTATTTTCCATTCATTCCTTTCCTCCTGTAGAAGGGGTATCAAATCCTGCTGTCTGCCACCACTGTAACGGGGTCTAGCCAGGCTGGGGTACCTCTTTCAGTACCACCACGTGTTTTCGGAGGTCGGCTCTGCGATGGCTGGAGTCTGAATGAATGACGCTGGCTGGAATTCCTTGGTTACATGGGCGCATATAAAAGATCACTGCTTCTCCACGTATGTCCAGTCTGACCACACTTTACTCACAGGACACAGAATATATCACACAGATACAGAGGGCAGACCAATAGAAAAGCAGCAGGCCAGACATGCATTACAAAAGCTGCAGGTGGCCGGAGCCTGCCGATGTTTACTATGGCAATTACAAAGGTGGGGGGAGGGCGGACAAAAGGAGAATATCGTGTCCCCTCTGCCCAGGGGCGCAGCCTGTGGGCTGATGCATTAGGGACATGCATCTCACATAGACCCTATTATACATACATAAAACTGCACAACATATTCTGGGTGCTAAGTGGTTCTGTAACACGTAACAACAACACCACTTTTTTTAAGGACCACATCATATTTGTAGTCACTTTGAGGGGTCTATATGATAGAAAATACCCAAAAGTGACACCATTCTAAAAACTGCACCCCTCAAGGTGCTCAAAACCACATTCAAGAAGTTTATTAACCCTTCAGGTGCTTCACAGGAATTTTTAGAATGTTTAAAAAAAAAGTATATTTAACTTTTTTTCACAAAAACTTTACTTCAGATCCAATTTGTTTTATTTTCCCAAGGGTAACAGGAGAAATTGGACCCCAAAAGTTGTTGTACAATTTGTCCTGAGTACACTGATAGCCCATTTATGTAGGTAAACCACTGTTTCGGCACATTGCAGAGCTTGGAAAGGAAGGAGCTCCGTTTGACTTTTTAACCCCTTCACCCCCAAGGGTGGTTTGCACGTTCATGACCGGGCCAATTTTTACAATTCTGACCACTGTACATTTATGAGGTCATAACTCTGGAACGCTTCCATGGATCCCGGTGATTCTGACATTTTCTCGTGACATATTGTACTTCATGTTAGTGGTAAAATTTCATTCAAATAACTTGCGTTTATATGTGAGAAAAACGGAAATTTGGCGAAAATTTTGAAAATTTCGCAATTTTCCAACTTTGAATTTTTATGCCCTTAAATCACAGAGATACGGCACACAAAAAACTTGATAACTAACATTTCCCACATGCTTACTTTACATCAGCACAATTTTGGAACCAACATTTTTTTTTGTTAGGAAGTTATAAGGGTTAAAAGTTGACCAGCGATTTCTCATTTTTACAACACCATTTTATTTTTAGGACCACATCACATTTGAAGCCACTTTGAGGGGTCTATATGATAGAAAATACCCAAAAGTGACACCATTCTAAAAACTTCACCCCTCAAGGTGCTCAAAACCACATTCAAGAAGTTTATTAACCCTTTAGGTGCGTCACAGGAATATTTTTGAATATTTAAAAAAAAATGAACATCTAACTTTTTTTCACAAACAAAATACTTCAGGTTCAATTTTTTTTATTTTACCAAGGGTAACAGGAGAAATTGGACTGCAAAAGTTATTGTGCAATTTGTCCTGAGTACGCTGATACCTGATATATGGGGGGAACGACTGTTTCGGCGCATGGCAGAGCTCAGAATGGAAGGAGCGCCGTTTGACTTTTTCAATGCAAAATTGGCTGGAATTCAGATCGGACGCCATGTCACGTTTGGAGAGTCCCTGATGTACCTAAACAGTGGAAACCCCCTACAAGTGACCCCATTTTGGAAACTAGACCCCCCAAGGAACTTATCTAGATATGTGGTGAGAACTTTGAACCCACAAGGGCTTTACAGAAGTTTATAACGTACAGCGGTACAATTAAAAAATCATATTTTTTCCACAAAAATGATCTTTTCACCCCAATTTTTATTTTCCCAAGGGTAACAGGACCCTAAAAGTTATTGTGCAATTTGTCCTGAGTACGCTGATACCCCACATGTGGGTGTAAACCACTATTTGGGCGCATGGCAGAGCTCGGAAGGGAAGCAGCGCCATTTGAGGTTCTAGGCTGGAATTGAGATCGGACATCATGTTGCGATTGGAAAACCCCTGATGTACCAAAACAGTGGAAACCCCCCACAAATGACCCAATTTTGAAAACTAGACCCCCCAAGGAACTTATCCAGATGTGTGGTGAGCACTTTGAACCCCCCAGTGCTTCACAGAAGTTTATAACGCCCGGGCGTGAAAAAAAAAATTTGTATTTTTTCCACAAACATGATCTTTTAGTCACCATTTTTTTATTTTCCCAAGGGTACCAGGAGACATTGGACCCCAAAAGTTGTTGTCCAATTTGTCCTGAGTATGCTGATACCCCATATGTGGGAGAAAACTACTGTATGGGCACACGTCGAGGCTCGGAAGGGAAGTAGTGACGTTTTGGAATGCAGACTTTGATGGAATGGTCTGCGGGTGTCATGTTGCCTTTGGAGAGCCCCTAATGTACCTAAACAGTGGAAACCCCCCACAAATGACACCATTTTGGAAACTAGACCCCCTAAGGAACTTATCTAGATGTGTGGTGAGAACTTTGAACCCCCAAGGGCTTCACAGAAGTTTATAACATAAAGCCGTACAATTAAAAAATCAGATCTTTTCCACAAAAATGATCTTTTCACCCTCAATTCTTATTTTTCCAAGGGTAACAGGACCCTAAAAGTTATTGTGCAATTTGTTCTGAGTACGCTGATACCCCACATGTGGGGGTAAACCACTATTTGGGCGCATGGCAGAGCTCGGAAGGGAAGCAGCGCCATTTGACGTTTTTGGCTGGAAATGAGATCGGACACCATGTCGTGGTTGAAAAACCCCTGATGTACCTAAACAGTGGAAACCCCCCACAAATGACCCCATTTTGAAAACTAGACCCCTCCAAGGAACTTATCCAGATGTGTGGTGAGCACTTTGAACCCCCCAGTGCTTCACAGAAGTTTATAATGCCCGGGCATGAAAATAAAAAAAATCGTATTTTTTCCACAAACATGATCAATTAGTCCCCAAATTTTTCATTTTCCCAAGGGTAACAGGAGAAATTGGACCCCAAAAGTTGTTGTCCAATTTGTCATGAGTACGCTAACACCCCATATGTGGGAGAAAACTACTGTATGGACACACGTCGGGGCTCGGAAGGGAAGCAGTGACGTTTTGGAATGCAGACTTTGAAGGAATGGTCTGCGGGTGTCATATGTGTTTGGAGAGCCCCTGATGTACCTAAACTATTGAAACTCCCCACAAGTGACCCCATTTTGGACACTAGACCCCCCACGGAACTTATCTAGATGTGTCGTGAGCATTTTGAACCCCCAAGTGCTTCACAGAAGTTTATAACGCTCAGACGTGAAAATAAAAAAATCATTTTTTTCCACAAAAATGATATTTTTGCCCCCAATTTTTTATTTTCCTAAGGGTAACAGGAGAAATTGGACCCCAAAAATTGTTTTGCAATTTGTCCTGAGTAGGCTGATACCCTACATGTGGGGGTAAAACACTGTTTGGGCGCATGGCAGAGCTTGGAAGGGAAGGAGCACCATTTGACTTTTTCAACTCAGAATTGGCTGGAATTGAGATCAGACGCCATGTTGCATTTGGAGAGCCCCTGATGTGCCCAAACAGTGGAAACCCCCAATTCTAACTCCAACCCGAACCCCAACACACCCCTAACCCTAATCTCAGCCCTAACCCTAGCCCTAACCCTAGCCCTAACCCTAGCCCTAACCCTAGCCCTAACCCTAACCCTAATGGAAAAATGGAAATAAATATATTTTTTTATTTTATTATTTTTCCCTAACTAAGGGGGTGATAACGGGGGGATTTGATTTACTATTTATGGCGGTTTTCATATTTGGCAGGTGTCGCACGTTAAAAGACGCTTTTTATTGTAAAAATAGTTTTTGCATCACCACATATTGAGAGCTATAATTTTTCCGTATTTTGACCCACCGAGTCATGTGAGGTCTTATTTTTTGCGGGACGAGTTGACGTTTTTATTGGTACCATTTTCGGGCACGTGACATTTTTTGATCGCTTTTTATTCCGATTTTTGGGACGCAGAATGAACAAAAACCAGCGTTTCATGAATTTCTTTTGGGGGAGTGCGTTTACACCGTTCCGCGTGCGGTAAAATTGATAAAGCGGTTTTATTCTTTGGGTCAGTACAGTTACAGCGATACCTCATTTAGGTTTTTTTTATGTTTTGTCGGTTTTATGCAATGAAAACTATTTTATTTAAAAAATAATTATTTTTGCATCGCTTTATTCTGCGAGCTATAACTTTTTTATTTTTTCGCTGATGATGCTGTGTCATGGCTTGTTTTTTGCGGGACAAGATGACGTTTTCAGCGGTACCATGGATATTTATATGCGTCTTTTTGATCGCGCGTTATTACACTTTTTGTTTGGCGGTTTGATAATAAATCATTATTTTTTGCTTCGTTTTTATTTTTATTTTTTAAGGGGTTCACTAAAGGGGTTAACTAATGGGACAGTTTTATAGGGCGGGTCGTTACGGACGCGGCGATACCTAATATGTGTATTTTTATTGGGTTTTTTTTATTTCCAATAAATGGATTTATTTGGGGGAATATTTTTTTTTTTTTCTAATTTATTTGGCGATTTTTTTTTTTAATTATTTTAACACTTTTTTTTTTTCACTTTATTAAATAGTCCCAGGTGGGACTTCACTGTCCTGTGACAGATCGCTGATCTGTCACATCACAGATCACTGTGACAGATCAGCGATCTGTCACAGGCAGTGCAGAAGGCTTCCTCATGCCTGCGCTTTGCAGGCACTGAGGAAGCCAGCTTCCTGCAGGCCCCCGTCGCCATCTTGGATTCGGGGGCCTGCAGGAAAGGAGCCCCCGCAGCAGCGCTGCACATTGCGCTGCCGTGGGGGGCTCAGGGAAGCACGGAGGGAGCCCCCTCCCTGCCGATGCTTCCCTTTAACCCCCGGTACACCGCGATCATGTTTGATCGCGGTGTGCAAGGGGTTAACGTGTCGGGGGCGGTGCCGGGGGCCGGCCGCGATCAGCGGCGCTCACCACGTGGGCGCCGCTGATCGCGGTAGACGTACTATCCCGTCCATGGGCATAGGGGCCCGGGTCCCATGGACGAGATAGTACGTCTGATGTCAGGAAGGGGTTAATTCAAAATTGGCTGGAATTGAGATCAGACGCTATGTCGTGTTTGTAGAGCCCCTGATGTGCCTAAACAGTGGAAAACCCCACAAGTGACACCATTTTGGAAAGTAGACCCCCTAAGGAACTTATCTAGATGTGTGGGGAGCACTTTAAACTCCCAAGTGCTTCACAGAAGTTTATAATGTAGAGCCCTAAAAATAAAAAAATCTTATTTTTTTCACAAAAATGATCTTTTCACCCCCAATTTTTTATTTTCCCAAGGGTTACGGGTGAAATTTGACCCTAAAAGTTGTGCAATTTGTCCTGAGTATGCTGATACCCCATATGTGGGGGTAAACCACTGTTTGGGCGCATGGCAGAGCTCGGAAGGGAAGGAGCACCGTTTGACTCTTTCAAAGCAGAATTGGTTGGAATTCACAGAGTTGCCTTAAGGCATAAACATAAATGCCGAGCCTGTTGACCTCACAGGTCTCAGCGGTGTGCATACACAGTATATGGTCACAGGACTCGGGCCCAAGACACAGGGTCGGTGTCCATCTAGACCTACCGTGCGTGCGGCGTCGCTACCGCGGACGCCCACAAGTGCTGCTGACCGCAGCGCGGCAACTGACTCAGCCGCTATACGACAATGCCCGGAAGGGGCGTACTGTCGGACGCTAGCTATGTGGAGATGAGCACTGTGGCTTGTAGCATGCCACTGACTGGCCCTGACTCTAAGGCTAAGTCCCTATCCACACACGTAATATCAGAGGGAGGGGATCTTAATGAGTCATTCGCAGGTTCATGCATCCATCGTCATTCACACAGTAGCCATTAGAGACTACACTAGCGCATGGCCGAGCGGCCATACGGACCTTTTATAGCCGTGCGGGACCTTCCAGATCTCTGGGATGGACCAATCAGATCAGGAGAAGGACCTGAGCACGTGACTCCCGATCTCCAATGGGAGATCGTCTCATGAGCATGCCCAGTAGCGTGACGAGAGGACTTAGCCACTGGAGTGGCTTGCTACACGGCAGCCTGCGCTGCTATTGCTGACCCAGAGGTGACAGCAACAACCAGTCCTACAGAGCTGGTCTGAGCAGAGCGCCTGCGACGCTGAGATTGCTGTGCAGGCTCCTGAGCGGTCGGAGAAGAATGCGAGACCGCAGGATGCAAGGCTCTGGATTCCCGCTGTGCAGCTGCAGGAACCTGACGCCTAACACTACCCCTCCTCCCCTCTGAGCCTCGGCACGCTCAAAAGCCGCGATCAGGAGTGGGGCGTGGATGTTTTACACTGGCTCCCAGGTCTGGGCCTCCAGACCATGACCCTTTCAGTCCACCAAATAAAATTTTTTGCCACGCACAATCCTGCGTCCCACAATGGCGTTGACCTCAAACTCATCCGAGGACAGGTCTGATGTCCCGGCAGATGACTCGGAAAACCAAGCCATGTGAACAGGCTTGAGAAGGGACACGTGGAAGACGTCAGAGATGGCCAAGTGTGGTGGAAGAGCCAGACGGTAGACCACTGAGCTGATGCGCTCGAGGACCTTGAAGGGACCAATGTATTGCGGAGCGAACTTGGAGGACTCGGCCCGCAGCTTGATATTACGCGCAGAGAGCCACACCAAGTCACCAGGGGCAAAAGTTGGAGCGGGACGCCGATGTGTGTCGGCTGACACTCTCATTCTCTCTTTAGAGGCTCGAATAGCATCCTGGGTGCGATCCCAAATGTCGCGAACCTGCCCAGTCTGCCACCCTGGAATCAGTGGAAGACACTGGCATCGGAACAGGGACGCACGGATGCTGGCCGTAATTGAGAAGGAACGGCGTCTGACCAGTGGAATCAGCCACTGCGTTATTCAGGGCAAACTCAGTCCACGGTAGTAAGGATGCCCAGTCATCCTGCCTGGCAGAGACAAAATGTCGCAGGTATGTGACCAGAGTTTGATTGGCTCTCTCAACCAACCCGTTCGTCTCGGGATTATATGTGGAGGACAAATTGAGCTCGATACTGAATAGACTGCAGAGCTCCCTCCAAAATCGAGACACAAACTGGGGACCTCGGTCACTTACTATTTTGTCTGGCATACCGTGCAAACGAAATACGTGCTTTATGAACAGTGCGGCGAGACCACGAGTGGAAGGCAGCCGCGCGAGTGGCACCAGATGCACCATTTAAGAGAAATGATCGGTGATCACCCAGATGACCGTGCTGCCACCAGATTTGGGCAGGCTGACCACAAAGTCCATGCCGACTATCTCCCAGGGTCTGTCTGCCATCGGCAAGGGATACAGTAACGCAGCCGGCCTTTGCCTAGAGGACCTGTTCCGAGCACAAGAGACGCATGCTTGAATGTACTCTTTAGTGTCCCGAGCCATGTGCGGCCACCAATAAGACCTTGTCAGGAGTTCTGTGGTCCGCTAAATGCCAAAGTGACCACCCACCCTGGACGCGTGTGCCCACGCGAGGAGCTCCGGCTGCAGGTGAGGACGGACAAAGGTCTTGCCCGGCAGAACTGCCTCTAGAGCGACCGGAGCCACGGTCTTCAGGCTCTTCGTGGGGACAATTAGCCAAGGCTCAGCCTCCTCTTCCTCCACTGAGACCACCAAGCGAGAAAGAGCATCCGCACAAACGTTCTTCTCTCCAGAAAGGTAATGCAAGGTGAAGCGGAAGCGGGAGAAGAAGAGCGACCACCTAGCTTGACGAGAGTTCAAGCGCTGGGCCGTTTGCAAATAGACCAGGTTTTTATGGTCAGTGTACACCTGGAAGGGAAACCGGGCTCCCTCCAGGAGATGTCTCCACTCAGAAAAGGCCAATTTCATGGCCAGCAACTCCCTGTCCCCGCTGGAGTAGTTTCTCTCCGCCGGTGAGAAGGTCTTTGAGAAGAAGAAGCAGGGATGCTTCTGACCTTGAGCATCCTTCTGGAAAAGGACTGCTCCTGCACCAACGGACGAGGCATCTACCTCTAGGATAAAGGGGTTATCCACATCAGGACGGTAGAGGATGGGAGCGCCAGCAAAATAGGTTTTCAGGGACGAAAAGGCCATGGAGACCAGCTCTGACCAAACCTTTGGATTGGCTCCTTTCTTGGTGAGAGCGACCAAAGGAGCTACCAGTGTGGAGAAGTGGGGAATGAACTGGCGGTAATAGTTAACGAACCCCAAAAAGCGCTGCACCGCTTTTAGAGAATGGGGCTCCTGCCAGTCCATTACCGCTTGCAATTTGGCGGGATCTATAGCCAACCCCTGGGCCAAGATGATATAGCCCAGGAACGGCAAGGACTCCTGCTCAAACTGGCACTTCTCCAGTTTTACGAAGAGAGAATTCGCCCGCAAACGGTCGAAGACCTTGCAGACGTCTCTCCGGTGAGAGGTCAAATCTGGAGAAAAGATGAAAATGTCATCCAGATAGACCACCACCGAGGTGGAAAGCATATCGCGAAAGACGTCATTTACGAAGTCCTGGAAGACAGCAGGCACGTTACAGAGGCCGAAGGGCATGACCAGGTACTCATAGTGGCCATCCCTGGTATTAAAGGCTGTCTTCCACTCGTCTCCTTCGCGTATGCAGATCAGGTTGTACGCCCCCCATAGATCTAATTTCGTAAAGATCCGGGCCCCTCGCAACCTGTCAAACAACTCAGAGATCAATGGAAGAGGGTATTTGTATTTTAAGGTAATGGCGTTAAGGCCTCTGTAGTCAATGCAGGGGCGCAACTCCCCACTCTTCTTCTGCACGAAGAAGAACCCTGCACCAGCCGGCGACACCGATTTTCTGATAAACCCTCTTGCCAGGTTCTCCCAGATATATTGTGACATGGCCTCTGTCTCCGGGAGAGATGGAGGGTACACGCGGCCTCTAGGAGGCTCCGCACCTGGCAATAGGTCTATCGGGCAATTGTAAGGACCGTGCGGCGGAAGCGTCTCCGCTGATTTTTTTTGGAGAAGACGTCCGCGTACTGCCGGTAGTGTCCAGGGGCACCTCCGTGGATGCTACTTGAACACTGCCCCTCATGTACCTTCCCTCACAGTCCTTGCTCCAACCAAGTATACTCTCCGAAGACCAATCTATATGAGGGGAATGGTAATGGAGCCACGGAAGTCCGAGAAGCACCTGGTCGATGCCATCTGGCAAAATGAACAGGGACAACGTCTCGTGGTGAGAGGGTGAGATTGAGAAACCAAGAGGTGCTGTCTGATGTGTAACTTGGGATGGTAAAGGCGCACCGTCAACCACCCTGATGGTCAAGGGACGAGGCAGTAGTACCAGCGGAATAGCGTGCTTTTGGTCAAAGGATGAGGACATGAAGTTTCCTTCTGCCCCGGAGTCCACCGTGACCTCTGCCTCCCAGGTGGAAGCACCGCTATCTAATGTCCCTCGGAATACTGGTTTTGGGGAAACGGTTTTCATATTAGTTAAACCACCACCTACGACCACTGGATGTGATCGTTTTTTCGACCGCAGAGGACACGTGCTAGCCGAGTGACCAAACTGCCGGCACTGGTAACAGCGTGCGAAGCTTCACGCTTGGGGTCGGCGCGAGGCACCTCAATAGGTTCAGAAGGTGTAAGCTCCTGAGCGGGAAATCTTAGTGGCTCTGAGAAGATGGGAGCCAAATTAACCCTTCGTCTGGATTGCGCACGTTCCAGCCCGCGCTCCGCAAACCAGAGATCAATGCGGGTGGAGATGGCAATCAACTCCTCCAAACTTGTGGGGACCTCTCTGGTTGCTAGACCATCTTTGACATGCTCCGCTAACCCTCTCCAAAACACCGGGATGAGTGCTTTATCAGGCCACTCCAGTTCGGAAGCCAATGTCCGGAATCGGACGGCATAATGGCTGACCGAGAGAGACCCCTGTGTTAGGGCCAATAATTGGAGAGAGGTGTCGTGCGTGATCCGTGGTCCCAAAAAGACCTGCTTCAGAGCCGTGAGGAACTGAGCAGCGCCCTGAACCACGGGTCATCACGCTCCCACAATGGCGTAGCCCACTCTAACGCCCTGCCTGATAGGAGAGAAACAATAAACCCCACCTTTGCCTGCTCTGTGGGAAATCGCGTGGCCAGTAACTTCAGCTGGATAGAGCACTGGCTCACGAAACCCCTGCAGGTGGTGCTGTCACCGGAAAACTTATCGGGCAACGGGAGGCGGGTTATTGTCGGCATAGGCGTGGGTGTGGAAACACGTGAGACAGCCTCTGCGACTGCCTGAGCAGCGGCCACTGTAGCATTTGCAGCTGAGGTGGAGCTCTCAATAGCCGCCAACCTGCTCTCCAGCTGCCGAACGTACCGCTGTAGCTGCTGCAGGTCCGCCATTACTAGCCAGACCCTGGCGCGCTAGTGTAATGTTAGGGACGGCGGAACGCACTAAATATAAAATAATAGAAAGTGCGTTCGCCGCCCAGGGTCCACCGTGCAGAGGTGTTAAACTGCTGCTATATAATGGCAGACGCACAATATGGCGGTATATCGCACACGGGTTGAACGTCACCCGGTGTGCACTGGGCATACTCTGTTATATTCACAGACTTGCCTTAAGGCATAAACATAAATGCCGAGCCTGTTGACCTCACAGGTCTCAGCGGTGTGCACGCACGGTATCTAGTCATAGGACTCGGGCCCAAGACACAGGGTCGGTGTCCGTCTAGACCTACCGTGCATGTGGCGTCGCTATCGCGGATGCCCACAAGTGCTGCTGACCGCAGCGCGGCAACTGACTCAGCCTCTATACGACAATGCCCAGGAGGGGCGCACTGTCGGACGCTAGCTCTGTGGAGATGAGCACTGTAGCTTGTAGCATGCCACTGACTGGCGCTGACTCTAAGGCTAAGTCCCTATCCACACACGTAATATCAGAGGGAGGGGATCTTAATGAGTCATTCGCAGGTTAATGCATCCATCGTCATTCACACAGTAGCAATTAGAGACTACACTAGCGCATGGCCGAGCGGCCCTGCGGACCTTTTATAGCCGTGCGGGACCTTCCAGATCTCTGGGATGGACCAATCAGGTCAGGAGAAGGACATGAGCACGTGACTCCCGATCTCCAATGGGAGATCGTCTCGTGAGCATGCCCAGTAGCGTGACGAGAGGACTTAGGACTTAGAGTGGCTTGCTGCAGGGCAGCCTGCGCTGCTATTGCTGACCCAGAGGTGGCAGCAACAAACAGTCCTACAGAGCTGGTGTGAGCAGAACGCCTGTGACGCTGAGATTGCTGTGCAGGCCCCTGAGTGGTCGGAGAAAAATGGGAGACTGCAGGTCTGATGCTTGGACGGTGTCATGCCCGCCATGTCTGGTATGCCGCATGACTCCTGGAGCAGTGTGCACGTGCACTGAACTATCATGCCCGTTATGTCTTATGCTGCAAGATGCCTGGAGCAGTGTGCACACGCTCCTCATCTCATGGCTGCCTGCCAGTGCGCATGTGTTTTACCTTATGGCTACACATCGTTGCTGTGTGACCAGCCATCTCTGCTCTGCCTGCAGCAATCCTCTTTGTGTTCCTGGAGACCCTGATCATGTGACCTTTCCTATGTTCCAGCACTGTCTGATCCAGCTATCCTCTCTGTGATCCTGGAGACCCTGATCATGTGACCTTTCCTATGTTCCAGCACTGTCTGATCCAGCTATCCTCTCTGTGATCCTGGAGACCCTGATCATGTGACCTTTCCTATGTTCCAGCACAGTCTGATCCAGCAATCCTCTCTATGGTCTTGGAGACCATGTGACCCTCTCTTTGATCCTGGAGGATCTGAACCGGAAGTCCTCTCCTGGTCCTGACCCGGAAGTGCAGGTGCTAAAGCCCTATATCAGACCGCCCCTTCCTATGGTCGTGGCCTGAGTATCATGTTACTTCCCTGCATGGCTGCTTGGTCTGCTCGGTCGCTCCCTGTATTCTATGCCCCTGCACTCTGCCCTGTAGTGCTTCTCTGCACATGCTCTGTGCTTGTATTCTGCCTCTTGTCTCGTGCCTTGTGTTGTCTTTTGTGCCATGTTTTGTCTCTGCTATCCTTGGACTTGAGTACTTCATATGTTCTCTGCCTTTGCCTGTTTTCGTCATGTCTTGTCCTTGCTATGCTTTGCCTTGTAGTACTTCCTATGTTCTCTGCCTTGCCTGTTTCGCCATGTCTGGCCTTTGCGATTCTGAGCCTTGTAGTACTTCCACGTTCTCTGTCTCTGCCTGGTTTTCCGCACTCTGTCTTATGTGTTGTGAGTTCATTTTTCCCTTCACCAGTGAGGTCTGATGAAATCCCTCTTCTGGTGAAGGAAGGTAGTGAGGCTGATTACAAAACAGCTGAGCAGGTAGATGATGACTGGGTCACAGGAACTGATGACTGGATATAAGGCAGCCGACGCCCTTCTGCCTTGCTGGTGATTTTCCTGCTGGATTCTTGGATACCAGTCTGATTCCTGCTTCTCAAAGCTAAGTTTTTTGCTCTGCTTTTTGTACACTTTAGTTTTGGTTTTGTTTGCCTTGCCGGGGGTGAGCTGAATTCCATTTTTGTCTCTGATCAGTTTATCTCTAGCTCTATCTTCAGAATATTCCTGAGTGCTGATATAGTCTTTTGAAGCCTAGCGACTTCAGGGCCTATTTTTCCTATCAGTCTGTTGGTACATTTTTGGATAGGGTTTTTGCGGATTGCAGACAGCGGCTTTTCTGTCCTGTCCTATTTAGTTAGCTTGGGCCCCATCATTTGCTCAACCTATCTTTCTATCTGTGTTAGTGTTTTTCATCTTGCTTCACAGTCATTATACACTCACTGGCCACTTTATTAGGTACACCTGTCCAACTGTGTGTTAAGACTTAATTTCTAATCAGCCAATCACATGGCGGCAACTCAGTGCATTTAGGCATGTAGACATGGTCAAGACAATCTCCTGCAGTTCAAACCGAGCATCAGTATGGGGAAGAAAGGTGATTTGAGTGCCTTTGAACGTGGCATGATTGTTGGTGCCAGAAGGGCTGGTCTGAGTATTTCAGAAACTGCTGATCTACTGGGATTTTCACGCACAACCATCTCTAGGGTTTACAGAGAATGGTCCGAAAAAGAAAAATAATCCAGTGAGCGGCAGTTCTGTGGCCGGAAATGCCTTGTTGATGCCAGAGGTCAGAGGAGAATGGGCATACTGGTTCGAGCTGATAGAAAGGCAACAGTGACTCAAATTGCCACCCGTTACAACCAAGGTAGGCAGAAGAGCATCTCTGAACGCACAGTGCGTCGAACTTTGAGGCAGATGGGCTACAGCAGCAGAAGACCACACTGGGTACCACTCCTCTCAGCTAAGAACAGGAAACTGAGGCTACAATTTGCACAAGCTCATCGAAATTGGACAGTAGAAGATTGGAAAAACGTTGCCTGGTCTGATGAGTCTCGATTTCTGCTGCGACATTCGGATGGTAGGGTCAGAATTTGGCGTAAACAACATGAAAGCATGGATCCATCCAGCCTTGTATCAACGGTTCAGGCTGGTGGTGGTGGTGTCATGGTGTGGGGAATTTTTTCTTGGCACTCTTTGGGCCCCTTGGTACCAATTGAGCATCGTTGCAACGCCACAGCCTACCTGAGTATTGTTGCTGACCATGTCCATCCCTTTATGACCACAATGTACCCAACATCTGATGGCTACTTTCAGCAGGATAATGCGCCATGTCATAAAGCTCGAATCATCTCAGATTGGTTTCTTGAACATGACAATGAGTTCACTGTACTCAAATGGCCTCCTCAGTCACCAGATCTCAATCCAATAGAGCATCTTTGGGATGTGGTGGAACGGGAGATTCGCATCAGGGATGTGCAGCCGACAAATCTGCGCCAACTGTGTGATGCCATCATGTCAATATGGTCCAAAATCTCTGAGGAATGCTTCCAGCACCTTGTTGAATCTCTGCCACGAAGAATTGAGGCAGTTCTGAAGGCAAAAGGGGGTCCAACCCGTTACTAGCATGGTGTACCTAATAAAGTGGCCAGTGAGTGTATGTTGGGGGCTGCCTTTGCTTTGGGGTCTGCTCTGGGGAAGTTTAGATTTCCCCTTTCTGTCTTTAGGGTAATTTAGTTCTCCGACTGTGATCGAGGGGTCTAGGGCAGCGTAGGAACCCCCCACGGCTACTGCTAGTTGTTGTGGATAAGTTCAGGGGTCTGCAATCCGATAGCTGCCAACTTCTCTGGTTTTCTGGACTTAGCTATTATTTTTGTTTTTTCCTCCTTCGGTGACTCAATCATAACAGAATCACCAGCCATACCGCAGATCCTAGGGTACTCAATAGCAGGAAAGAATTGTGTAAAAAAGAAAAAAAAAGTGTCAGAATTTCTTTGTGTATATTTTTTCTTCTATATCTCTGAGGCCGTAGGGGGAATTTTTTTTTCTCTCAATGGAGATGAAGCAATTGTCTGATCGTGTGGAGCAGCTCGCTGCGGAAGTGCGGGGAATTTCCGCCTATCTTACTCATTCACATGCTGCTGAACCAAAGATCCCTACTCCTGATGTGTTTTTTGGGGATCGGTCTAAAATTTTTGAATATCAAGAATAATTGTAAATTATTTTTTGCCTTGAAGCCTAATTTGTCAGGGAGCTCCGCGCAGCGGGTTAAAATTGTCATCTCTTTGCTGCGCGGCGATCCCCAGGATTGGGCGTTTTCTTTGAAACCTGATGATCCTATTCTAAATAATGTGAATGCATTTTTTCAAGCCTTGGGGTTGTTGTATGATGAACCTAATGCTATTGATCAGGCTGAAAAGGCCCTGTTGGCATTGAGCCAAGGTCAGGATTCTGCAGAGTTGTACTGTCAAAAATTCCGAAAGTGGGCGGTCCTTACTACCTGGAATGATGATGCCTTGGCAGCTCTCTTTCGGAAAGGTTTGTCAGAAACCGTAAAAGATACTATGGTGGGATTTCCTGTTCCCTCTGGTCTTGATGATTCTATGTCATTAGCCATTCAGGTTGATCGGCGTTTGCGTGAATGCAAGACTGCACGAGAGGTGTTACCACCTGTTGAACAAATGTCTGAACCTATGCAATGTGATAGAGTTTTGTCCAGGGCGCAACGTCAGGAGTTCAGAAGGCATAATAAGCTGTGTTTTTTTTGTGGAGATGCCTCGCATATTATTTCTGTCTGCCCTAAACAAGAGAAACGTTGTGCACACACGTTTTCTGTGGGTGGTGTTCAACCTAAGTTTCTTCTGGCAATTACTCTGATCTGCTCCCTGTCCACATTTTCCGCCAAGGCTTTTGTGGATTCAGGAGCAGCTCTGAACCTGATGGACTTGGATTTTGCTAAACGTTGTGGATTTCTTATGACGCCTTTGCGGACACCTATCCCTTTGAGGGGTATTGATGCTACTCTTTTGGCGAAAAATAAACCTCAGTTTTGGACCCAGGTGGTAATGCGGGTCGCCCCAGACCATCAAGAAAATTGCAGATTTTTGGTGTTGCATAATTTGCATGATACCATTGTTCTGGGGTTTCCCTGGTTGCAAATCCATAATCCAGTTTTGGATTGGAAATCTGTGTCTGTGGTGAGTTGGGGTTGTCGGTGTTCCCTTAGTGATGCTCCTGTTTTCTCCACCTCTCCCCAGTCGCATGATGTTCCTGACTATTTGGCTGACTTTTATGATGTATTTAGCGAGAATGAGTCTGCGTCTTTGCCTCCTCATAGGAGTTATGACTGTGCAATTGAGCTGAGCCCGGGGTGTAAATTTCCCAAGGGTCGGCTTTTCAATTTATCTGTACCCGAGCACGAGGCTATGCGATCCTATATTAAGGAGTCGTTAGAGAAGGGTCATATTAGACCATCCTCTTCACCCTTAGGTGCTGGGTATTTTTTCGTGGCTAAAAAAGATGGTTCTTTAAGGCCTTGTATTGACTATCGTGCCCTCAA